>NC_069506.1:280600256-280900256 GCF_027579735.1 Bombina bombina | reverse complement strand
AAAGCCTGCCTATGTGATCCCATACAAACGTACTTATGTGATCACCTACCTAGCTGATCCCATGCAAACTTACCTAGGTGATCCCATACAAACCTACTAATGTGATCCCATACAAACTTACCTAGCTGATCCCACGCAAACCTACCTAGGTGATCCCATACAAACTTACCTAGCTGATCCCATGCAAACCTACCTAGGTGACCCCATACAAACTTACCAATGTGATCCCATGCAAACTTGCCTAGGTGATCCTATACAAACTTACAAACTTACCTAGGTGATCCTATACAAGTCTGCCTATATGATTCAATACGAAGTCACTAATGTGTTCCCATGCAAAGTTTCCAAGGTAATCCCATTCAATCTTACCTTGGTGATCCTATACAAGCCTGACTATGTGATTCCGAAACATTTACCTATTTTATTACATACAAACTTACTTATGTGATTCCATACAAACTTATTATGTGATTCCATACGAACTTAAGAGGAAAAAATGGTTGGTGTGGAAACAGTCCAAAAGGGTTAAGTGTCAAAAAAGTGTTGCACAGATGAGATTCCTGATGGAAATAAATGTATCAATCAAAACCACTCAAGTACTTAAAGTATAAGGGCATACAAAGTGCCTAATTTCTCCTTGTGTGTTGATAAACAGACCACCTGGAATGACACTTAAAAATAAATACACTTGACCCCCTGTATGAGGGCGCTAGAATCAACAGTGGGGTTCCTCCGCCCCTCTGTATGAAGTAATAAGTGGAGAACGGACCCAAAGTTACTTAGTACATCACACGATATGCAACTGAACACAAAAACGTAACACAGCTTCCCAGACTTAGTGGAGAATCATACCTTTCCTTTTCAGCGTTGTAGTGGTAGTAAACGTACTGTTACTCCATAGTCGTCTCCCCGTCTGCGTGAGTTCTGGTCCCTTGTCTCCAACAGCGCTCCTATGAAATAATTACCACTGCAGCCCTTTGCCGCAAGCTCCGTGCTCACTCTGGCCCCAGAGCAAAATGAACTGAACAAAAACTTGAGAAGCACTCGAGCGGCAGCAGTTTAGTGCATTTATTCAGAAATTCCAGTTATGGACAAAACAAAAATGGTGCAAAAAGCAACAACATAAGGGTAACAAAACCCAAGTAAAACAGAGTTAATGTGAACTGGAGTATCAAAGTGAACGTCTTACGCATTTCGGCCTAAGCCTTACTCATAGCCATTTTAAAAAAAGAGCACGAAGTTTGTGTGCTTTAAAACCTCACTCCAGTGTTGATAGGCCGTCAGGATCCCCACCTGTATTTACTGGCCAATCAAATAGTCAAATACATACACACCCCCACTCCAATCACTCGGGTGAAAGAACTTATGCACACACTGACACACCTAAGGGAAATCCAAACAGCCCGATGTAGCCTAGCAACCGGGAGTGCATTCCCACATGTCAGAAGCGTTCGGCCTCTCAGTCTCTCTGCCGAGTGCTGATTATTGTACAGCCCGTAAGTATAAGGATCCTCAGGATCGCAACGTACTATTAATCGAATTACAAATTAATACTTACGGCACAACAAGGATGACTGAGAGGGCGAATATGTGGAGATAGAATGTGCGTAGTGGACAAGTTTAGTAATGCCCTGCAAAATACAGTGAAAGAAAAACCTCAAGATGATAGTAGTCTAATTCTCTCATACCAAAGAGGACGTTACAAACATTCACGCCTAATGTAGGAAGGCGAAATATCAGTCCAGGTGCACATAAAGGGAAAGGGGTGCAAAAATACAATCCGCATGCAACGGAAGAAACCAAGGAATTATATGTAGCAGAGAAGGGAGAAGGCTATCGACAGGAGGGGATATGTTGGCCAATGCAGCTCAATGGTACTAAAAAAGACAATATTGGCATAAGGCCCCCCACGTCAATTGAAGACACCAAATCAATTCTAGACCGGATCCTCCCTACAAAGCAAACACAAAAACAAAAATAGAAATAACAAATAAAAATATTAAAGATAATACCACATTGAAAATATTTAAACAATAAAACAATGTGTACATACATGAATAGGGGTAAGAAATGAACAATACACATAATCACAGAGGAAATGATCCAAATTAATTCCGGTCTGTAGACCAGAAATTAATAAGGTCAAACTCAGAGTTGAGGCCCTCTGGAGTTCGAGTTCTCAACTTGAAGATCCAGAAGGCCTCTCGCTCCCCTAGTTTACCAACCCGGTCAGTCAGACCCTTCTTGGGTGGGACCCTGTCAATAATGGTCCAAGTGAATGATCTAGAAGATTTCTGATGTATATCAACAAAATGTTTGACCAGGGGAGTTGTCATGGTAGCTATCCTGATGTCTGACAGGTGTTCCTTAATTCGCGTTCTCGCCTCCCTGGTGGTCAATCCTACATATTGGAGGGAACAGCTGTTGCATGTAATAAGGTAAACAATGAATGTCTGTCTACAGTTGAGGCAGAATTTAATCCTGAAGGACTCACCCATCAACGTAGAGACAAAAGAATTTCCCACAATTACCTTCTCACATGCAACACATGTGCGGTGGTGACAACTGAACATCCCTAGACTAGTAAGCCATGATGAGGGAGTTGCTGTCCCCTCAGCAGACCCTATCCTCGTGGGTGCCACATAGTTACCCGCAGTTTTATTCCTCCTGTATGCAAATCTAACTCCCTGATCAATCGCTCTTACTAGGCCATCATCAGCTGTCAGGAGCTTAAGATGTTTCCTTTCAATTTGGCAAACCTCCTCATACTGTCTAGAATACTCAGTGATGAAGGTCACCTTGGAGTCAGAATAGGACATAGAGTTAAGGTTAGTATTTTTCTTCTTCTTCTCTAAGAGCAAAGTCCTGGGTATCCTGCTCACCACTCCTCTCGCCTTCCTCACAGTCCGTGTATCATATCCCCTCTCACTCAGTTTCAGAGTCAGCTCATCCACCCAAATTTCATACTTATGAGGCTCTGAACAGTTCCTCTTCAGATGGATGAACTAACTCTTCGCCACGCCTCCAAATACCCTGCGTGGGTGACAGCTAGAGGCATGGAGCAGTGAGTTACCAGCAATGGGTTTGTGATACACATCAGTCTTAATCCTCTGACCTGGAATACCCAACAGTGTGATATCCAGGAAATTCACCCGGGAGGTTTGTATCTCCGAGGTGAATTCAATGCCAACATCATTCCTATTCAGGTAATTTGTGAATTCCACCAGGAGAGACTCAGACCCCCCAAACAAAGAGGAGGTCGTCAATATAGCGACCAAACCATACAATCCCTCCTCGGTAGGGGTTTCCATCCCCAAAGACGTGGGAGAGCTCCCACCAACCCATAAATAGGTTGGCATAGGAGGGGGCAAATTTGGCCCCCATTGCTGTCCCACGCCTCTGGAGATAGAACTCCCCACCGAATTCGAAATAGTTATGGGTCAGGAGGTACCTGGTGACTTGCACCACATAATCAGAGAAATCAGTGTTGTCAAAAAATCTCGTCATGAAAAAATGGATAGCCTCTAAGCCCTTATTGTGTGGGATCGAGGTGTAGAGGGATTTGACATCCACAGTGAGCCATCTGTAGTTTTCTTGCCACACAATATCCTCAAGTAAATTAATTACATGTCTTGTGTCAGCCAAATGGCTCCACAGAGTGCTCACCATGGGCTGTAAAATGCCATCGAGCCATTCAGACATGTGTTCAAGCAATGAACCTATACCACTCACAATTGGCCTCCCCTGTACGTTAGTAAGTGTTTTATGCACCTTAGGCAGGTGGTTGAAAGTCGCAATCCGGGGGTTAGACACCAGTAGATAATTCCTGGTGTATGGGTCAATAAAGCCATACTCAACCCCGTCGTACACAAGAGAGGCCAACTGTGAGTGGAATGTCCTGGTAGGATCAATCAACAATTTGGTGTAGTCATCTATGTTATGTAGCTGTCTCTCCGCTTCAGCTATGAAATCACCCCTGTTCATGATGACCACCATACCACCCTTATCTGCGGCCCTTACAATTATATCCTTATTCCTGCTTAAGCTCTCAACTGCTTGTTTCTGTCTGTAGGTCAAGTTGCCACTGTGGCCTCTCTCCGTCTTATAATACAGTTTAGTCAAATCCTCCTCCACCCTCCTCTGGAATTTTTCGAGAAGGTTACCCCTATATTGTATGGGGTAAAAGTTTGATCTCTCCCGAAAAGACGGGAGTTTGAAACCATCCTGTCTGATCAAACCCATTCCTTCTCCCAAAGACTCCAATGTACCCACATCACATATCTCCTGAAAATCCAAAGTATTATCCCTAGGTGGCATAGATCCCCAACCTGGTCTGTTAGGAATGTGATCATGACTCTCATTACCCTCCATAGGGTGCATGTTAAAGAATTTTTTTAAAGTCAAGTCCCTTATTAATTTGTTGACATTTAGTAGAGTCTTAAATAGATTAAAGTCTGTTGTGGGGACAAAAGTAAGTCCTAGGCCAAGCACCTTCATCTCTTGGGGATTAGGAGAGTAATCAGATAAATTGATTATATTCCGTAGTTGTAATTCCCTCTTCTCCTTCCCCTCCTTTGCGGATACCTCCGCTGCTCCTGATGTTGTTTGGCTGGATCCTGGTTTTGTCTTCCTCCTCCCCCCCCTTCTGGTATTCCTTGGGGGACGGAAAAAACCTGCTCCAATTGGACCCGCTCACGCTCTCTGTTGTCACTTCTGGCCCCTATTGTAGGTGTAACTTCCTCTCTATAATTTGACTGTGAGGGGAAAAGGGGAGTTGGGGTTTTCAGTATTGGTGCGGTTGTTTTAGGTTTTGTCACTTGATCTTGTGTGACTTCTTCACCTGCTGATCCTGAACCTGACCCCTCGTCCCAAGACTCCCCCTCACTCTCGTAGAAATTTACTCTACGACCTCTGTTGCGCCTTTGTCTGTTGGACCCCCGACGTTGATTTGGATGGAAAGAGTTGTTGTTCTGTTCCCTCCTAAAGAGACTACGTTCCCTTCGGTTCCAGATATAGACCCTATTTAGATCGTAATCTTGCTGGTCCCTCAGGTACTTGTTGTGTTTTACCTGGAGCAATAATGTCTTGGCATCTGCCACAATCTGTTGAAGGATATTGTTGAATTTTAGGAAGTTGGAGTCCTCGCTCCTGGTACTGAGTTCCTTTTGTACCTCCTTGATCTTTCCAGCTAGTTCCTCCACCTCCTCTTTAAATTCACAAATAAGTCTCATTAGTTTGAAGGAACAGTCAGATAGATTGCTGTTCCACAGTTCCATAAACTTTTTATCATCCGTCAGAAATGTGGGGTATTTATTCAATCTTAGGCCCCTGGGAATAATACCAAGTTCCAAATATTTCTTTAAGGTATTTAAATCCCAAATCAACTTGTTCTCTTTCAAAAGTAGGAACTCAAGTTCCTCAAACAAAGTTATCAAGTTGTAATGTGCTTTATTGGTGGAAAATTTTTTGCAATAATCCTTGGTGTGAACATCCCTTTCTTTCTCCGATCTGAGTGCAAAAGGGATGGGGGTGGTCTATGTTATACTTTCATTGTCCATATCGACTGCAGGGGTAATAGTACTGATTGCACACCAGGAACCAGGCCCCGGTTCCAGCAAAATATGCTTGATACAATGAAAAGTGAAGAGGAAAAAATGGTTGGTGTGGAAACAGTCCAAAAGGGTTAAGTGTCAAAAAAGTGTTGCACAGATGAGATTCCTGATGGAAATAAATGTATCAATCAAAACCACTCAAGTACTTAAAGTATAAGGGCATACAAAGTGCCTAATTTCTCCTTGTGTGTTGATAAACAGACCACCTGGAATGACACTTAAAAATAAATACACTTGACCCCCTGTATGAGGGCGCTAGAATCAACAGTGGGGTTCCTCCGCCCCTCTGTATGAAGTAATAAGTGGAGAACGGACCCAAAGTTACTTAGTATATCACACGATATGCAACTGAACACAAAAACGTAACACAGCTTCCCAGACTTAGTGGAGAATCATATCTTTCCTTTTCAGCGTTGTAGTGGTAGTAAATGTACTGTTACTCCATAGTCGTCTCCCCGTCTGCGTGAGTTCCGGTCCCTTGTCTCCAACAGCGCTCCTATGAAATAATTACCCCTGCAGCCCTTTGTCGCAAGCTCCGTGCTCACTCTAGCCCCAGAGCAAAATGAACTGAACAAAAACTTGAGAAGCACTCGAGCGGCAGCAGTTTAGTGCATTTATTCAGAAATTCCAGTTATGGACAAAACAAAAATGGTGCAAAAAGCAACAACATAAGGGTAACAAAACCCAAGTAAAACAGAGTTAATGTGAACTGGAGTATCAAAGTGAACGGCTTACGCGTTTTGGCCTAAGCCTTACTCATAGCCATTTTAAAAAAAGAGCACAAAGTTTGTGTGCTTTAAAACCTCACTCCAGTGTTGATAGGCAGTCAGGATCCCCACCTGTATTTACTGGCCAATCAAATAGTCAAACACATACACACCCCCACTCCAATCACTCGGGTGAAAGAACTCATGCGCACACTGACACACCTAAGGGAAATCCAAACAGCCCGATGTAGCTTAGCAACCGGGAGTGCATTCCCACAACTAGGGGAGCGAGAGGCCTTCTGGATCTTCAAGTTGAGAACTCGAACTCCAGAGGGCCTCAACTCTGAGTTTGACCTTATTAATTTCTGGTCTACAGACCGGAATTAATGTGGATCATTTCCTCTGTGATTATGTGTATTGTGCTTCTCAAGTTTTTGTTCAGTCCATACAAACTTACCTATGTCATTCCATACAAATGTACCTAGGTGATCCCATACAAACTTACTAATGTGATCCCATACAAACTTACCTAAGTGATCCCATACAAACTTAAGTAGGTGATTCTATACAAATATACCTATGTGATCCCATTCAAACGTACCTAGGTGATCCTATAAAAGCTTACGTAGGTGATCCTATACAAGCTTACATACATGATCCCATGGAAACTTACCTAGGTGATCCCATATAAACTTTCCTAGGTGATCCTATACAAACTTACCTATATTACAATCATATATATATATATATATATATATATATATATATATATGATCCCATGCAAACTTACCTAGGTGATTGTATACAAACTTACCTAAATGATTCCATACAAACTTACCTAGGTTATCCCATACAAACTTACCTTTGTGATCCCATACAAACACCTTTGTGATCCCATTCAAACTTTAACTTTAACTAATACAACACTCTATGAGTGCTACAAGTGTATACTTTTTTTGCAACTAATCCTCAGTTGTATTAGTTAATGTGTTGACTTATACACAGCACCTAGGGGCCATTCTAACTATATATAAGGCCAATTCTATACATTTCAAGGACCAGTCTCACCTTCTATATATATTTAGCAGTGCCATCACCCTCACTTTTCTAGATTCCATACAAACTTACCAAGGCGATCCCATACAAACTTATCTATGTGATCCCATACAAATTTACCTAGGTGATCCTCTATGAACTTACCTATGTAATCCCATACAAACTTACCTATGTTGTCCCATAGAAACGTACCTATGTGATCCCATAGAAAGGCACCTACAAACGAACCCATTTAATCCAATACACACTTACCTATTTGATCCTATACAAATCTACCTAGGTGATCCCATACTATCTTACCTGGTGATCCCATATAAACTTACATTTGTGATCCCATACAAACTTACCTAGGTGATCTATGCAAACATACCTAGGTGATCTCATACACACTTATCTAGGTGATCCTAAATAAACTTTCCTAGGTGATCCCATACAAACTTACCTATTTGATCCCATATTAAATTACCTAGGTGATCCTATACAAACGTACCTAGGTGTTCTTATACAAACGTACCTATGTGATCTTATGCAAACATACCTAGGTGATCCCATACACACTTATCTAAGTGATCCTATAGAAACTTACCTACTGCAAATGATCAAATACAAACCTTCTTAGGGGATCCTATTCAAGCTTACCAATGTGATTTCATAAAAACGTACCTAGGTGATCCTATACAAGCTTACATACATGATCCCATACAAACGTACCTAGGTGAACCCATATAAACTTACCTAGGTGATCCTATACAAACTTACCTATATGATCCCATGCAAACTTACCTAGGTGGTCTCATATAAACTTACCTAGTTGATCCTATACAAACTTACATAGGTGATCCCATACAAATTATCATTGTGATCCCATAAAAACTTAACAAGGCGATCCTGTAGAAAAGTACCTAATCAATCCCATACAAGCCTAGCTAGGTGATCCCATAAAGCCCATCTAGGTGATCCCATAAAGTCTACCTAGGTGATCCCTTACAAGCCTACCTAGGTGATCCCAAACAAGCCTACATAGGTGATCCCATAAAGTCTCACTAAGGGATCCTATACAAACCTACCTAGGTAATCCTATACAAGCCTACCTCATTGATCCCATACAAACCTACCTAGGTGATCCCATACAAACCTACCTAGGTAATCCCATACAAACCTACCTAGTTGATCCCATACAAACCTACTTACGTTATCACATAAAAACCTACCTAGGTGATCCCATACAAACCTACCTAGGTGATCTCATACAAACCTACCTAGGTGATTCCATACAAGAATACCTTGGAGACATTAATGGGTATAATCTAACATGAATAAAAGGTTGCCTCTTTATCTGTCTTTATCTTCCATAACAAATAAAATGCTCCACTCACCCTATACATATAAATAAATAAATAAACCTTTTATCAGTTTGTTATATTTAGGCACAAAGCAGATGTTCTACTGGTCAGTTAGGAAGGAGATAGAACAATCTTTTTCCTGTCATATTGCCTTCTATGGTTCCAGGAGTCATATATTACTGCGATAAATATAAGTTGAGATTTATTTTGTACTTGTCCGGTGATAACTCCTGCTTCCAGACCTATGTGTTAGATGCTTGGTTACTAACATTGTGCCTTGTCTATATACAGGGGTAACATCCTGTTTGCAAGATCTGGACATAAAGTAACACCGGAAGCCGTAATGCCATGGAACACGCTCTCTCAAGTGTAAACCAGCTACATAATGTTCATCATCTCTATCTAATCTATCTGATGTTTATCAAATATGTCCAGATCCTATAAGCGCCTCTTTACATGGCATAGAGATGGGTCAATGACACTCAAGCAGTTTATCTAAGGATTCTACAACCTTCCAAATTCTAGATTCTATAGAAATGTTAAATCATTTTTATACAAAATTGACCATTAAAGTCTAAGGGATTTTTTGTGATTAATAAGTTTCAGAAATGATTTTGATTAACCCCTTTGTGTATGACTTGTCTTGGCAGTTTGTGCAGCTTTTGTCACACTGAACTCATGAAAATGAAACTTTAATTCACACAAAAACTATCGGCTAGATTACGTGTCTTGCGTTATTCGTAAAAAAGCAGTGTTAAGCCTCATAACAGCCTCAAATTGCGTATAGTCTTTTTTCAATGGGACTTCCATAGCACCGGTATTACAAGCTTGTCCTGGGAGGCCAAAAAGTGAGCGGTTCACCCTAACCCGTCAAGATTCGTACCGCATTCTAAAGTCAGTAGTTATGAGTTTTACACTACAAAGCCATAGCATAAAACTCATAACTAAAGTGCTAAAAAGTACACTAACACCCATAAACTACCTATTAACCCCTAAACCGAGGCCCTCCCGCATCTCAAACACTAAAATAAAATTATTAACCCCTAATCTGCCGCTCCGGACATCGCCACCACTATAATAAACATATTAACCCCTAAACCGCCGCACTCCCGCCTCGCAAACACTAGTTAAATATTATTAACCCCTAATCTGCTGTCCCTAACATCGATGCAACCTATCTATATTTATTAACCCCTAATCTGCAGCCCCCAACATCGCCGCCACTATACTATATTTATTAACCCCTAAACCTAAGTCTAACCCTAACCCTAACACCCCCTAACTTAAATATAATTTAAATAAATCTAAATAAAACTTACTATTAATAACTAAATAATTCCTATTTAAAAATAAATACTTACCTGTAAAATAAACCCTAAGCTAGCTACAATATAACTAATAGTTACATTGTATCTATCTTAGGGTTTATTTTTATTTTACAGGCAAGTTTGTATTTATTTTAACTAGGTAGACTAGTTAGTAAATAGTTATTAACTATTTACTAACTACCTAGCTAAAATAAATACAAACGTACCTGTGAAATAAAACCTAACCTAAGTAACACTAACATCCTAACACTACACTACAATTAAATAAATTACCTAAATTAAATACAATTAAATAAATTAAATACAATTACCTAAATTACAACCCCCCCCCCCACTAAATTACAGAAACTAAAAAACAAATTACAAGATATTTAAACTAATTACACCTATCCTAATAGCCCTATCAAAATAAAAAAGCCCCCCAAAATAAAAAAAAAACCCTAGCCTAAACTAAACTACCAATAGCCCTTAAAATGGCCTTTTGCGGGGCATTGCCCCAAAGAAATCAGCTCTTTTACCTGAAAAAAAATGCAACCCCCCAGCAGTAAAAACCCACCACCGACACAACCAACCCCCCAAATAAAACCCTAACTAATAAAACCTAAGCTCCCCATTGCCCTGAAAAGGGCATTTGGATGGGCATTGCCCTTAAAAGGGCATTTAGATCTATTGCAGCCCAAAGCCCTAACCTAAAAATAAAACCCACCCAATAAACACTTATAAAAGCCTAACATTCTATCAGCCAATCGGAATTAAGGTTGAAAAAATCCTATTGGCTGATGCAATCATCCAATAGGATTGAACTTCAATCCTATTGGCTGACCCAATCAGCCAATAGGATTGAGCTGACATTCTTTTGGCTGATTGGAACAGCCAATAGAATGCAAGCTCAATCCTATTGGCTGATTGGATCAGCCAATAGGATTGAAGTTCAATCCTATTGGCTGATTGCAACAGCCAATAGGATTTTTTCAACCATAATTCCGATTGGCTGATAGAATTCTATCAGTCAATCAGAATCTAAGGGACGCCATCTTGGATGACATCATTTAAAGGAACCTTTATTTGTCGTTAGTCGTTGGAAAGAAGAGGATGGTCCACGTTGGATGTCTTGAAGATGGACCCGCTCCACGACGGATGGATGAAGATAAAGGATGCTGTCTGGGTAAAGACTTCTGCCCGTCTGGAGGACCACTTCTCCCAGCTTGGATGAAGACTTCTCCCGGCTTCATTGAGAACTTCTTGCCGCTTTGATGAGGACATCTCCCGGCTTTGTTGAGGATGGATGTCGGATCTTCAAAACTGTAAGTGGATCTTCAGGGGTTAGTGTTAGGCTTTTTTAAGGGTTTATTGGGTGGGTTTTATTTTTAGGTTAGGGATTTCGGCCTCAAAAGAGCTAAATGCTCTTTTAAGGGCAATGCACATCGAAATGTCCTTTTCAGGGCAATAGGGAGCTTAGGTTTTTTTTAGTTAGGGTTTTATTTTGGGGGGTTGGTTGTGTGGGTGGTGGGTTTTAATGTTGGGGGGTTGTTTGTATTTTTTTTCAAGTAAAAGAGATGATTTCTTTGGGCAATGCCCCGCAAAAGGCCATTTTTTTAGGGATATTTGTAGTTTAGTTTAGGCTAGGGTTTTTTAATTTTGGGCGGGCTTTTTTATTTTGATAGGGCTATTAGATTAGGTGTAATTAGTTTAAATATCTTGTAATTTGTTTTTTATTTTCTGTAATTTAGTGGGGGGTTTTGTAGTTTAGGTTATTGTATTTAATTTATTTAATTGTATTTAATTTAGGTAATTTATTTAATTGTAGTGTAGTGTTAGGTTAGTTTTTATTTTACAGGTAAATTAGTATTTATTTTAGCTAGGTAGTTAGTAAATAGTTAATAACTATTTACTAACTAGTCTACCTAGTTAAAATAAATACAAACTTGCCTGTAAAATAAAAATAAACCCTAAGATAGAAACAATGTAACTATTAGTTATATTGTAGCTAGTTTAGGGTTTATTTTACAGGTAAGTATTTATTTTTAAATAGGAATTATTTAGTTATTAATAGTAAGTTTTATTTAGATTTATTTAAATTATATTTAAGTTAGGGGTTGTTAGGATTAGGGTTAGACTTAGGTTTAGGGGTTAATAAACTTAGAATAGTGGCGGCAACGTTGGGGGCGGCAGATTAGGGGTTAATAAATGTAGGTAGGTTGCGGCGACATTGGGGGAGGGAGATTAGGGGTTAATATAATGTAGGTGGCAGCGATGTTGGGGCAGCAGATTAGGGGTTATTAAGTATAATGTAGGTGTCGGCGATGTCCGGAGAAGCAGATTAGGGGTTAATAAATATAATATAGGTGTACGCGATGTTGGCGATGTCGGGGGCAGCAGATTAGGGGTTAATAAGTGTAAGATTAGGGGTGTTTAGACTCGGGGTTCATGTTAGGGTGTTAGGTGTAAACATAAAATGTGTTTCCCCATAGGAATCAATGGGGCTGCGTTACAGAGCTTTACACTGCTTTATTGCAGGTGTTAGACTTTTTCTCAGCCGGCTCTCCCCATTGATGTCTATGGGGAAATCG
Organism: Bombina bombina; assembly: GCF_027579735.1. NCBI lineage: Eukaryota > Metazoa > Chordata > Amphibia > Anura > Bombinatoridae > Bombina > Bombina bombina. The sequence goes on along the minus strand of NC_069506.1, from coordinate 280,887,640 downwards.
TGCACGAGCATGTATAACCAGCTCACCGCTGACTTAAGCAGCGCTGGTATTGTAGTGCGGTATGCAGCACAATTTTGCTCTACGCTCACTTCTTGCCTTTTAACGCCGGGTTTGTAAAAACCTGTAATACCAGCACTGTATGTAAGTGAGCAGTGACAATAACGTGCAAGTTAGTATCCAGGGTCGGCTCCAAGGGGGGGTTTGGGGGGCAATGCCCACCCAAATGGAATGTTCTGCCCCCTCAAAAAATATTGATATGATCAAATGCTTTAAAAATAATAAATAAAATAATGAATGGTTATGTAATGCTGCATGCTGGGGGCGGAGTTAACTGCCAAACTGTGAGGTCGCCTCACGCATCTGCAAGGAGCTCCATGTCTTAACCTCTTATTTGGAAATGGAAGTTAATTAGAGACTTTTTGGACTTGTCTTTAACCCTATTAATTTTACCTATCGTGAGTTACTCATTTTCCTAAACAATAGACCATGATAAGGCCTAAGATCACAGTGCCCTTTTGAGGCGTCAATAGAAGCCGGTAGCCATTTATAGACTTATATTTATATGATACAATCATATTCTTATAGGTTCACAGTACATAGGTTGTATTAAGTAGCCTGATATCCGTTTGATATCCATAAATGCTTATTGGTTAATAGACCATGATAAGGCCTAAGATCACAGTGCACTTTTGAGGTGTCGATAGAAGCCGGTAGCCATTTATAGACATATTTATATGATACAATCACATTCTTATAGGTTCACAGTACATAGGTTGTATTAAGTAGCCTGATATCCGTTATTGCGAAACAGGTATAGCTAAATCTAATCTACAAAATTACCAGTACCTGAAAACCTAGTATCCTCACTGCGATTGCAAACAAAGGGGTTAATTGCATTGGGGGGTTTGGGGTGCATGGCTGTTTAGGGGACATGATTGAGATTTGAGAATGAGTTTAAGGGTTTAGGATCATGGTGATTAAGGGGTGAATTGTTTTTAAGGAGCTATTGCACTGGGGGTCTCAAGTTTAATGGATCTGCATTGCATATGACTTAGACTTCATTCTTTTACCTAGTGATTTAGCACATATTCTCCAAATCTTAATAGTGGGGGATAAGCCAGCCAGAAGCTAAACTTTCCTGCAGGATATGTAAGTCTGCTTTTATTTTGACTCTCATACATGCTTTGTAAATGCGTGCCCCCTCGTGGAAAAAAATGCCCCCCCATTTACTACGTTCTGGAGCCGACCCTGTTAGTACCGCACCCCTCATAACGCAAAACTCGTAATTTGGCTTAAACACAAATTAAATACAATTATCAGAATTTATGGTTACCTGAAAATGTTAAAGGGACATGAAACCCCAAATATTTTCTTATTGATTTAGGTTGAGCAATAATTTTAAACAACTTTCTATTTATTTCTATTATTAAATTTTCTTAGTTTTTTTGGTATCTTTTCTTGAAAAGCAGGGAGGTAAGCTCAGGAGCGTGCACGTGTCTGGAGCACTTTATGGTAGCAGTTTTGCAAGAATATCCTGCCATATAGTGATAAAGTTCTTACCTAGGTATCTCTTCAACACAGAATATCATGGGAACATAGCAAATTTTATAATAGAAGTCAAATGGAAACTTTTTTTTAAATTGTATGTTCTGTCTGAATCACAAAAGAAAATGACATGGAGCAGCTAATCTTACATTGCGTTATTGAAATATTACATATAAAATATAAAAATATAAATCAGCCAATAGCAAGAAAGTGTTTTATTTTAAATTCTAATCAGCCATTTCTATATTTTAAGCAGCCAATAGGGATTGACTGATTTAAAAACAGCCAATAGGGATGAAGCAGTTCCCCTATATAAGGCTAGATAACAAGTGGAGCGCTAATTAGTGCTTTCGCTAGAGCCTTAACTGCGCTACCAGTAAACTGTTTGCACGAATCGGGTTGCACTGCTATTACGAGTTGAAAGTAATAAGTTATTGCTCCAGCGCTAACCCGACCTTAAACTATATGCGCAATAACCTACAGCCCCACAGAGAGACAAAAAAGTGGAAAAAAGCCTTTGAGGGGTGATGGACACTTGTAATTGTAGAGGGGGGTCTTGTAATTTTTTATTGTAAAAGAGCTGAATTATCTTTAGGGCAATGCCGTACATAAGGCCCTTTTAAGAGCTGTTGTAATTTACTTTAATGTTTGGGTTTAGGTATTTTTTGTTTTGAATAGGTATTTTTTTAGGGGGCATTTAGCTTAGTGTTAGATATAATAGCAGGTTATTATTTTATAGGGCATGTAGCTTAGTGATAGGTACAGTGGGGAAAAAAAGTATTTAGTCAGCCACCAATTGTGCAAGTTCTCCCACTTAAGAAGATGAGAGAGGCCTGTAATTTTCATCATAGGTATACCTCATCTATGAGAGACAAAATGTGGAAACAAATCCAGACAATCACATTGTCTGATTTGGAAAGAATTTATTTGCAAATTAGGGTGGAAAATAAGTATTTGGTCAATATCAAAAGTTCATCTCAATACTTTGTTATATATCCTTTGATGGCAATGACAGGGGTCAAACATTTTCTGTAAGTCTTCACAAGGTTGTCACACACTGTTGCTGGTATGTTGGCCCATTCCTGCATGCAGATCTCCTCTAGAGCAGTGATGTTTTGGGGCTGTCGCTGGGCAACACGGACTTTCAACTCCCTCCAAAGGTTTTCTATGGGGTTGAGATCTGGAGACTGGCTAGGCCACTCCTTCGTTGCCCGGGCGGTATGTTTGGGATCATTGTCATGCTGAAAGACCCAGCCACGTTTCATCTTCAATGCCCTTGCTGATGGAAGGAGGTTTGCACTCAAAATCTCACGATACATGGCCCCATTCATTCTTTCATGTACACGGATCAGTCGTCCTGTTCCCTTTGCAGAGAAACAGCCCCAAAGCATGATGTTGCCACCCCCATGCTTCACAGTAGGTATAGTGTTCTCTCTCCTCCAAACACGACGAGTTGTGTTTCTACCAAACAGTTCTACTTTGGTTTCATCTGACCATATGACATTCTCCCAATCCACTTCTGGATCATCCAAATGCTCTCTAGCATACTTCAGACGGGCCCGGACATGTACTGGCTTAAGCAGGGGGACACGTCTGGCACTGCAGGATCTGAGTCCCTGGCAGCGTAGTGTGTTACTGATGGTAGCCTTTGTTACGTTGCTCCAGCTCTCTACAGGTCATTCACTAGGTCCCCCCGTGTGGTTCTGGGATGTTTGCTCACCGTTCTTGTGATCATTTTGACCCCACGGGGTGAGATCTTGCGTGGAGCTCCAGATCGAGGGAGATTATCAGTGGTCTTGTATGTCTTCCATTTTTTAATTATTGCTCCCACAGTTGATTTCTTCACACCAAGCTGCTTGCCTATTGCAGATTCAGTCTTCCCAGCCTGGTGCAGGTCTACAATTTTGTTTCTGGTGTCCTTCGACAGCTCTTTGGTCTTCACCATAGTGGAGTTTGGAGTGTGACTGTTTGAGGTTGTGGACAGGTGTCTTTTATACTGATAACAAGTTCAAACAGGTGCCATTAATACAGGAAATGAGTGGAGGACAGAGGAGCCTCTTAAAGAAGAAGATACAGGTCTGTGAGAGCCAGAAATCTTGCTTGTTTGAAGGTGACCAAATACTTATTTTCCACCATAATTTGCAAATACATTCTTTCCAAATCAGACAATGTGATTATCTGGATTTGTTTACACATGTTGTCTCTCATAGTTGAGGTATACCTATGATGAAAATTACAGGCCTCTCTCATCTTCTTAAGTGGGAGAACTTGCACAATTGGTGGCTGACTATATACTTTTTTTCCCCACTGTATAATGGTGGGTTTTTATTTTATGGGACATGTAGCTTAGTGTTAGGTATAATGGTAGGTTTTTATTTTATAGGGCATGTAGCTTAGTGTTAGGTATAATGGTGGGTTTTTATTTTATGGGCCATGTAGCTTAGTGTTAGGTATAATGGTAGGTTTTTATTTTACTGGACATGTAGCTTAGTGTTAGGTATAATGGTGTTTTTTTATTTTATAGGGCATGTAGCTTAGTGTTAGGTATAATGGTAGGTTTTTATTTTACTGGACATGTAGCTTAATGTTAGGTATAATAGTGTTTTTTTATTTTATAGGGCATGTAGCTTAGTTTTAGGTATAATGGTGGGTTTTTATTCTATGGGACACGTAGATTAGTGTTAGGTTTACTGGTGGGTTTTTATTTTATAGGACATGTAGCTTAGTGTTAGGTATAATGGTGGGTTTTTATTTTATAGGGCATGTAGCTTAGTGTTAGGTATAATAGTGTGTTTTTATTTTATGGGACATGTAGCTTAGTGTTAGGTATAATGGTGGGTTTTTATTTTACTGGACATGTAGCTTAATGTTAGGTATAATGGTGGGTTTTTATTTTACGGGACATGTAGCTTAGTGTTAGGTATAATAGTGTTTTTTATTTTATAGGGCATGTAGCTTAGTTTTAGGTATAATGGTGGGTTTTTATTTTATAGGACATGTAGCTTAGTGTTAGTTATAATGGTGGGTTTTTATTTTACGGGACATGTAGCTTAGTTTTAGGTATAATAGCAGGTTATTATTTTATAGGGCATGTAGATTAGTGTTAGGTATAATGGTGGGTTTTTATTCTATGGGACACGTAGATTAGTATTAGGTATAATGGTGGGTTATTATTTTATGGGGCATGTAGCTTAGTGTTAGGTATAATGGTGGGTTATTATTTTATGGGGCATGTAGATTAGTGTTAGTTATAATGGTGGGTTTTTATTTTATGGAGCATGTAGCTTAGTGTTAGGTATAATGGTGGGTTTTTATTTTATAGGACATGTAGCTAAGTTTTAGTTATAATGGTGGGTTTTTATTTTATGGGGCATGTAGTTTAGTGTTAGGTATAATGGTGGGTTATTATTTTATGGGGCATGTAGCTTAGTATTAGGTATAATGGTGGGTTATTATTTTATGGGGCATGTAGCTTAGTGTTAGGTATAATGGTGCGTTATTATTTTATGGGGCATGTAGATTAGTGTTAGTTATAATGGTGGGTTTTTATTTTATGGAGCATGTAGCTTAGTGTTAGGTATAATGGTGGGTTATTATTTTATAGGGCATGTAGCTTAGTGTTAGGTATAATGGTGGGTTATTATTTTATGGGGCATGTAGATTAGTGTTAGTTATAATGGTGGGTTTTTATTTTATGGGGCATGTAGATTAGTGTTAGGTATAATGGTGTTTTTATTTTATTTTATGGAGCATGTAGATTAGTGTTAGGTATAATAGTTTGTTTTTATTTTATGGGCATGTAGATTAGTGTTAGGTACAATGGTGGGTTTTTATTTTATGGGGCATGTAGATTATTGTTAGATATAATGGCAGGTTATTTATTTTATGGGGCATGTAGATTATTGTTAGTTATAATGGCAGGTTATTATTTTATGGGGCATGCAGATTATTCTTAGATATAATTGAGGGTTATTTATTTTATGGGGCATGTAGATTAGTGTCAGAACAAGCCTCGCCATGGTCGATCAAAGAAGTTGAGTGCACGTGCTCAACGTCATATCCAGAGGTTGTCTTTGGGAAATAGACGTATGAGTGCTGCCAGCATTTCTGCAGAGGTTGAAGGGGTGGGGGGTCAGCCTGTCAGTACTCAGACCATACGCCGCACACTGCATCAAATTGGTCTGCATGGCTGTTGTCCCAGAAGGAAGCCTCTTCTAAAGATGATGCACAAGAAAGCCCGCAAACAGGTTGCTGAAGACAAGCAGACTAAGGACATGGATTACTGGAACCATGTCTTGTGGTCCGATGAGACCAAGATAAACTTATTCAGTTAAGATGGTGTCAAGCGTGTGTGGCGGCAACCAGGTGAGGAGTACAAAGACAAGTGTGTCTTGCCTACAGTCAAGCATGGTGGTGGGAGTGACATGGTTTGGGCCTGCATGAGTGCTGCTGGCACTGAGAAGCTACAGTTCATTGCGGGAACCATAAATGCCAACATGTACTGTGACATACTGAAGCAGAGCATGATCCCTTCCCTTCAGAGACTGGGCCACAGGGCAGTATTCCAAAATTATAACGACCCCAAATACAGCTCCAAGATTACCACTGCCTTGCTAAAGAAGCTGAGGGTAAAGGTGATGGACTGGCCAAGCATGTATCCAGACCTTAACCCTATTGAGCATTTGTGGGGCATCCTCAAACGGAAGGTGGGGGAGCGCAAGGTCTCTTACATTCACCATCTCCGTGATGTTGTCATGGAGGAGTGGAAGAGGACTCCAGTGGCAACCTGTGAAGCTCTGGTGAACTCCATGCCCAAAAGGGTCAAGGCAGTGCTGGAATATAATGGTGGCTACACAAAATATTGACAGTTTGGGCCCAATTTGGGCATTTCCACTTAGGGGTATACTCACTTTTGTTGCCAATGGTTTAGACATTAATGGTTTTGTGTTGAGTTATTTTGAGGGGACAGCAAATTTACACTATTATACAGGCTGTACACTCACTACTTTACATTGTAGCAAAGTGTCATTTCTTCACATGAAAAGATATAATAAAATATTTACAAAAATGTTAGGGGTGTACTCACTTTTGTGGGGTACTTTATGTCTAATTAGTACAGAATACTATATACCTGATTAGTACAGAATACTATACGTCTGATTAGTACAGAATAATATATGTCTGATTAGTACAAAATACTATACGTCTGATTAGTACAGAAGACTATATGCCTGATTAGTACAGATTACTATATGCCTGATTACTACAGAATACTATATTAATGATTAGTACAGAATACTATATGACTGATTAGTACAGATTACTATATGCCTGATTAGTACAGATTACTATATGCCTGATTAGTACATAATACTATATGCCTGATTAGTACAGATTACTATATACCTGATTAGTACAGATTACTATATGCCTGATTAGTACAGAATACTATATGCCTGATTAGTACAGATTACTCTATGCCTGATTAGTACAGAATACTATCAGGCCCATTTATCAAGCTCCGTACGGATACGATCGGGTTGATTGACACCCCCCCTGCTGGCGGCCGACTGGCCGCGAGTCAGCAGGGGGCGGCGTTGCACCAGCAGCTCTTGTGAACTGCTGGTGCAATGTTAAATGCGGAGAGCGTATTGCTCTCCGCATTTAGCAAGGTGTTGCGGACCTGATCGGCAGTGTCGGATCAGGTCCGCAACACCTTTGATAAATTGGGGCCTATATGTCTGATTAGTAAAAATTACTGTATGCCTGATTAGTACAGATTACTATATGCCTGATTAGTACAGAATACTACATGCCTGATTAGTACAGATTACTGTATGCCTGATTAGTACAGATTACTATATGCCTGATTAGTACAGATTACTATATGCCTGAATAGTACAGAATACTATATGCCTGATTAGTACAGATTACTCTATGCCTGATTAGTACAGATTACTATATGCCTGATAAATACAGATTACTATATGCCTGATTAATACAGATTATTGTATGCCTGATTAGTACAGAATACTATATGTCTGATTAGTAAAGATTACTATATCACTGATAAGTACAGAATACTATACATCTGATTAGTACAGAATAATAAGGGGTCTATTTATCAAAGCGTCAACTGAAAATACGCTTGAATTCTGCGTCGTATTTGTTGTGAGATTGATCTGCCATAGTTATGAAAGCGTCAAGATCGGAAAATGTTGAAATTTGTGACGTAAAATACTATCCCGCGATCTCAATCCGATGCAGATCAATGCTTGCGTCATTACAGATGTTTCAAATTCACATTCGACTCTATTTGACACTTTTCCTAAGTTATCAAACATTTAACAGGTATGCTCGCGTCTATTCCAACTCAGCGAACCTAGTCTTCAATCCGCCACCCTTGAGGTCGCAGATGCCATAGAACTCACTAGGAGACTGAAAACACAGAAAGCTTATGTTCGATGCTGCAAGAGATTGAAGTATATTACATAATAAATGTAAATTAGAAACGCTATTAAAATTGTATACCCTTTCTAAATCAAACAATATTATTGCTCCACATTTGGTGCACTAGTAGATATAGGGATACAAATGAAAAATACATTACTACTTATGGATTATGTTACAACTTTGTCTCTCATTACAAAGCAAGAGGACAATATTATTTCTACAATTTTGTTGAAAAGTTTTGCCCCAAACTTGTTGTACTAATAGATATAGAGATAAAAATTAAATACACAACATAATATAGCTAACTTCCTTTTTATTTTTTGTGAAAAATCTACGTGCACCATGTTTAAGTCCCACTCTCCACTTCGCACCAATTTTGACTCAACACTTTTCGCATCAATTATGACGTAAACTTCTAAACAACTCGCACCCTAGTGAATTTTTCAACCACTTTTGATTGGAATATGCATAATCACATGATTTATGACATCAGCCGATTTAATTCAAATATACATTTTAAACTATCACTAACTAATCAAAATGCTCAATACTTGTGTCATTGACCACTCATCAGAACTTGTGCCATTTGTTACATTGTGTATTATGCTTTGAAAGTATGTATATGTGAATTTAGAATAAAAGATAAACATTGATGCTGACATTAGGACACACAGTGTAATATTTTACACAAGGATTTTAAAATGTGAATAGATGTTTGATTCAATATAATCTGAAACTGATAGCTCAACTGGATAGCCCACCTAACATTAAACTGTCATGATTCAGATACAGCAGAAATTAAAATCAACTCTTTACTGGCATGCTATTTTCAGTGTATTTCTTCCTTCTCTTGAATTACTTTTTTAGTAAGAAATGTCATCTTATATGCCAGCCCATTTTATAACACCTGTGAAGGGGTGGTTTTGACAACTAGATTGCAATCAGGAGGGTTACACAGGTACAGAGAGAAAACTGTCCCAGCTCTTAAAATATCCATTGATTGCAAATAAATACACGATACCCTGATTACATGTTATATTTGCAATTATTCCTGCTAAGAATAATAATACATTTACACTATATACATATAGTGGTATAAATAAACACAGAGATATGAAAGACAACATTGTTTAGAACAAAAAAAGGAATTTAGGGACATGTAAATATGTTTGCAAAATATTTCTGACATAGCATACACACACACATACACACGCACACACACACACATATATATACATATACGTACAAGTATGTGCAATGATATATGTACACATTCTAGCATTATTAATCATTTATAAAATAAAAAATATGAGATAAAAATAATAAATGAATTTATGTGAAAGTATCATATAACAGATTTTTTTGTATAACAAATAAATATAAAAATAACTTTCTATGAGATACTGTTTGTTGAGGTATAAATGTAGCTATTTCTTGGACATTAACAGATGAAAAATAAAAGATTAGCTTTAGAGAAATGTGCTTGTTCATGGACAGTAATGAAATAGTATAAATAAACCAGAATAACTGCAACATCGATGACTGTTACTTAATAGTAATAGTAGTCAGATCCGCGTCAGCGATGTCTGGCGAGCGTATTAACGCCGGCGAATGCACTGAGACGAATGCACTGAGATTGACGCTTTGATAAATTGACCCCATATGTCTGATTAGTACTAATATAGAACATTCAGATTAGACTGTTTTTACTTTTGAACAGATTTTATATTTTAGAAGTGTCACTTGATCGCTAATTTAACATTTTAACAAAACTAGGAAATCACAAATGGGAATTTAGTGTACATGATGAGTAGCAAAGGAGTTGTCTATCTTTTTAAACAATAAAAAAAATAGACTGTCCCCTTTATAAGAATGTTTATGAGAATTGATAAATATATGAAATAGTTTTAAAACAAATGCTCTTTTATTTAAAGTATCTGATTTCCCCTTTGTGTAGTGATTTCAGCAGTCTTTGGGTTAATAGAATTAGGAATTATGAAATGACGGTTACCTGACACAAGTGAATATGACAGGTCAGCCCCAAGACAGGTTTTTTAATAGGATTAACTTGTCGGTCCCTGTCAGTTCATGGGGGAGGTGGAGAGCAGTGCTGGAAAATTAGAGCTGATATGTTGACTTTGATGGAATTTTTCTAGATAATTATCTCCAATCAATTCAGCAGAAAAGAGGAATTATTGCCTAAACATGCACCATGTCCCGTGACCCAGCTAATGGCCTGTGTCATATTGATTTGCTCAGTATAAAGTCTGCAGAGTCATGTTAGACATGTGTGCGCCATGTTATTGTTGTAGACACCACTAAATGAAATTAGGTTTTATTATTAGCACTATTATTAGAGGCTTTAGTAGCCCGAGACACATTCTGATAAAAATAAAATAAGAATAAGTGATATTACAAATGTAACTTTTAGAAAATATTGTGCGTACACTGTAAAAAAATGCTACAGGGGCATGAAATTAAAAATAAAACTTTTAGATAAAAAAAATGATTATTATTTTTTTGATTACTTTTTTGTTCTCTATAGTGCACAAGCCAGGTGCATCAGACTGAGCATACCTCAGTATGCTCTCATGGAAAGCTGCTAAGTATCACAATAATATAACAGAGAGTACTATTTTACAAAACATTCCAATTTCTTCCTTTCTGAGTCATTAAAGTTTTGTTTTCAGGGAAATATAGAAACATAGAATTTGACAATATGTCCCATCAAGGCTACACATATTACATGTTACTGTTTCCTTAGGATAGCCTTATGTATGTCCTATCAAGGCTGCACATATTACATGTTACTGTTTCCTTAGGATAGCCTTATGCATGTCCTATCAAGGCTGCACATATTACATGTTACTGTTTTCTTAGGATAGCCTTATACATGTCCCATCAAGGCTGCACATATTACATGTTACTGTTTTCTTAGGATAACCTTATGCATGTCCTATCAAGTCTACACATATTACATGTTACTGTTTTCTTAGGATAGCCTTATGCATGTAACATCAAGTCTATCCATATTATATGTTACTGTTTTCTTAGGATAACCTTATGTATGTCAAATCAAGTCTACACATATTACATGTTACTGTTTCCATAGGATAACCTTATGGATGTCCCGTCAAGTCTATCCATTTTGCATGTTACTGTTTTTTTGGGGAAGCCTTATGCATGTCCCTTTAAGTATACACATATTAGATGTTACTTATTACTTAGTATAGCCTTGTGCATGTCCTATCAAGTCTACACATATTGCATATTACTGTTTTCTTAAGATAGCCTTATGCATGTCCCATTAAGTCTACATATATTACATGTTACTGTTTTCTTAGGATAGCCTTATGCATGTCCCATCAAGTCTACACATATTCCATGTTAGTTATTACTTAGGATTGCCTTATGCATGTCCCATCAAGTCTACACATATTCCATGTTAGTTATTACTTAGGATAGCGAAATTGCATGTTACTGTTTTCTTAGGATAGCCTTATGTATGTCTCATCAAGTCTACCCATATTACATGGTACTGTTTTCTTAGCATAACCTTATGAATGTACTATCAAGTCTACACATATTACATGTTTAAATAAAAAGAGAGAAGCACTCAACCTGGGAACGAACAATACCATAATAGCTTGTTCTATGGCTAGTTACCACCCCAGAAGAAGCCTCTTTTTGCTCAATATGTGCCTTTCACAGAGAAGAACTTACCTGTAGCATATCAGTCTGATCCTGACTTAACAGTACAGTTCAGCACTGAAATACCAGGCAATCCCTCTCTGAATGAGAGAAATGGCAAAACCCCAGACGTAAGTTTCGGCCTAGTGTGGGCCTCATCAGTGAGGTGCAGCCATATCCCTCTAGGCACACTGAGCAACGGGTCCACATCTGGATTCCCGCATCACACTTAGGGAGACTTCCCCAAGAGTCATAATTTGCATCAATAAAAAGAGAGAAGCGTTCAACCTGGGAACGAACAATAGAATAATAGCTTGTTCTATGGCTACCTACCACCCAAGTGGCAGTCTCTTTTTGCTCAATATGTACCTTTCACAGAGAAGAACTTTCCTGTAGCATGTCAGTCTGATCCTGACTTAACAGTACAATTCAGAACCGAAATACCAGGCAATCCCTCTCTGAACGATAGAAACGGCAAAACATCAGACGTACGTTTCGGCCTAGTGTGGGCCTCGTCAGTGAGGTGCAGCAATATCCCTCTAGGCACACTGAGCAACGGTCCACGTCTGGATTTCCGCATCACGCTTAGGGAGACTTCACCAAGAGTCATAATTTGCCATAGAACAAGCTATTATGCTATTGTTTGTTCCCAGGTTGAGCGCTTCTCTCTTTTTATTTATGCAAATTATGACACTTAGGGAAGTTTCCCTAAGTGTGATGCGGGAATCCAGACGTGGACCCATTGCTCAGTGTGCCTAGAGAGATGTGGCTGCACCTCACTGACGAGGCCCACAAAAGATCTAAACGTACATCTGGGGTTTTGCTGTTTCTCTCATTCAGAGAGAGATTGCCTGGTATTTTGGGGCTGAACTGTACTGTTAATTCAGGATCAGACATATATGCTACAGGAAAGTTCTTCTCTGTGAAAGGCACATGTTGAGCAAAAAGAGGCTGCTTCTTGGGTGGTAAGTAGCCACAGAACAAGCTATTATGCTATTGTTCGTTCCCAGGTTGAGCGCTTCTCTCTTTTTATTTATGCAAATTATGACACTTAGGGCAGTTTCCCTAAGTAAGATGCAGGAATCCAGACGTGGACCCGTTGCTCAGTGTGCCTAGTGGGATATGGCTGCACCTCACTGACAGGACCCACAATAGGCAGAAACGTACATCTGGGGTTTTGCTGTTTCTCTCATTCAGAGAGGGATTGCCTGGTATTTTGGGGCTGGAGTGTACTGTTAATTCAGGATCAGACTGATATGCTACAGGAAAGTTCTTCTCTGTGAAAGGCACATGTTGAGCAAAAAGAGGCTGCTTCTTGGGTGGTAACTAGTCATAGAACAAGCTATTATGCTATTGTTCGTTCCCAGGTTGAGCGCTTCTCTCTTTTTATTTATGCAAATTATGACTCTTGGGGAAGTCTCCCTAAGTGTGATGCAGGAATCCAGACGTGGACCCGTTGCTCAGTGTGCCTAGAGGGATATGGCTTCACCTCACTGACAGGGCAGTGGGCACATGTTGAGCAAAAAGAGGCTGCTTCTTGGGTGGTAACTAGTCATAGAACAAGCTATTATGCTATTGTTCGTTCCCAGGTTGAGCGCTTCTCTCTTTTTATTTATGCAAATTATGACACTTAGGGAAGTTTCCCTAAGTGTGATGCAGGAATCCAGACGTGGACCCGTTGCTCAGTGTGCCTAGAGGGATATGGCTGCACCTCACTGACAGGGCCCACAATAGGCCGAAACGTACATCTGGGGTTTTGCTGTTTCTCTCATTCAGAGAGAGATTGCCTGGTATTTTGGGGCTGAACTGTACTGTTAATTCAGGATCAGACATATATGCTACAGGAAAGTTCTTCTCTGTGAAAGGCACATGTTGAGCAAAAAGAGGCTGCTTCTTGGGTGGTAAGTAGCCACAGAACAAGCTATTATGCTATTGTTCGTTCCCAGGTTGAGCGCTTCTCTCTTTTTATTTATGCAAATTATGACACTTAGGGCAGTTTCCCTAAGTAAGATGCAGGAATCCAGACGTGGACCCGTTGCTCAGTGTGCCTAGTGGGATATGGCTGCACCTCACTGACAGGACCCACAATAGGCAGAAACGTACATCTGGGGTTTTGCTGTTTCTCTCATTCAGAGAGGGATTGCCTGGTATTTTCGGGCTGGAGTGTACTGTTAATTCAGGATCAGACTGATATGCTACAGGAAAGTTCTTCTCTGTGAAAGGCACATGTTGAGCAAAAAGAGGCTGCTTCTTGGGTGGTAAGTAGCCATAGAACAAGCTATTATGCTATTGTTCGTTCCCAGGTTGAGCGCTTCTCTCTTTTTATTTATGCAAATTATGACTCTTGGGGAAGTCTCCCTAAGTGTGATGCGGGAATCCAGACGTGGACCCGTTGCTCAGTGTACCTAGAGGGATATAGCTACACCTCACTGATGAGGCCCACAATAGGCCGAAACTTACGTCTGGGGTTTTACTGTTTCTTTCGTTCAGAGAGGGATTGCCTGGTATTTCGGGGCCGGACTGTACTGTTAACTCAGGATCAGACTGATATACTTCAGGAAAAATCTTCTCTATGAAAGGCACATGTTGAGCAAAAAGAGGCTGCTTCTTGGGTGGTAACTAGCCATAGAACAAGCTATTATGCTATTGTTCGTTCCCAGGTTGAGCACTTCTCTTTTTTTATTTATGCAAATTATGACACTTAGGGAAGTTTCCCTAAGTGTGATGCGTGAATACAGACGTGGACCTGTTACTCAGTGTGCCTAGAGGCATATGGTTGCACCTCACTGATGAGGCCCACAATAGGCCAAAATGTACATCTGGGATTTTGCTGTTTCTCTCGTTCAGAGAGGGATTGCCTGGTATTTCTGGGCTGGACTGTACTGTTAAGTCAGGATCAGACTGATATGCTTCAGGAAAGTTCTTCTCTGTGAAAGGCACATGTTGAGCAAAAGTAGGCTGCTTCTTGGGTGGTAACTCGCCATAGAACAAGCTATTATGCTATTGTTCGTTCCCAGGTTGAGCGCTTCTCTCTTTTTATTTATACATATTACATGTTACTTGTTTATTTGGATAGTCTTATGAATATCCCATCAAGTCTACACATATTACATGATACTTATTACTTACAATAGCCTTATGAATGTCCTATCAAGTCTAAACATATTACATGTTACTGTTTTCTTAGGATAGCCTTATGCATGTCCCATCAAGTCTACCCATATTAAATATTACTGTTTTCTTAGGACAGCCCTATGAATGTCCCATCAAGTCTACACATATTACAAGTTACTGTTTTCTTAGGATAGCCTTATGCATGTCCCATCAAGTCTACACATATTACATGTTACTGTTTTCTTAGGATAGGCTTATGCATGTCCCCTCAAATCTACACATATTACGTTACTGTTTTCTTAGGATAGCCTTATGAATTTCTAATCAAGTCTACACATATTACATGTTACTGTTTTCTTAGGATAGCTTTATGCATGTTCAATCAAGTCTACTGAACAAATAGCTCATTGTGCTAATCCACTGTTATAAAGATCTGTGGCAACCCAAGGGGTGCTGGTTCGATCCTGGTAAGGTGCACTCACCCTTTCATCCTTCTGAGGTTGGTAAAATGATTATCATTAAGTTTGGTTATAATAATACCTATTATTAGTGCCGCGAGTCAATTAAGCTTGAGGTTGTGTGCTATACAAATATCCAATTATTATTACCCATGTTACTGTTTTCTTAGGATAGCCTTATGCTTGTCCCATCAAGTCTACACATATTACAAGTTACTGTTTTCTTAGGATAAGCTTATGCATGTCCCCTCACATCTACACATATTACATGTTACTGTTTTGTTAGGATAACCTTATGCATGTCTCATCAAGTCTACACATATTGCATGTTACTGTATTCTTAGGGTGGCCATATGCATGTCCAATCAAGTCTACCCATTTTATATGCTACTTATTACATAGGAAAGCCATATGAATGTCCCATCAAGTCTACACATATTAAATGTTACCATTTTCTTAGGATAGCCTCATGCATGTACCATCAAGTCTACCCATATTACAAGTTACTCTTTTCTAAGGATAGCCTTATGCATGTCCCATCAAGTCTACCCATATTACATGTTACTGTTTTCTTAGAATAGCCTTATGAATTTCTAATTAAGTCTACACATATTACATGTTACTGTTTTCTTAGGATAGCCTTATGCATGACCAATCAAGTCTACCAGACAGAAAGCTCATTGTGCTAATGCACTGTTATAGAGATTTGTGGCAAATCAAGGGTTGCAGGTTTGATACCGACAAGGTTCACTCATCCTTCAGAGGTTGGTAAAATGAGTATCATTAAGTTGGTTTATAATAATACCTGTTATCAGTGCCGCGAGTCAATTAAGTTTAAGGTTGTGCGCTATACAAGTATCCAATTATTAATATCCATGTTACTGTTTTCTTAGGTTAGCCTTATGCATGTCCCATCAAGTCTAGACATAATACATGTTACTTTTTTCGTAGGATAACTTTATGCATGTTCCATCAAGTCTACCCATATTGCATGTTACTGTTTTCTTTGGATAGCCTTATGCATGTCCCATCAAGTCTAGACATAATACATGTTACTTTTTTCGTAGGATAACCTTATGAATGTCCCATAAAATCTACACATATTACATGTGACTGTTATCTTAGGATAGCCTTTGCATGTCCCATCAAGTCTACACATATTACATGTTACTGTGTTCTTAGGATAGCCTTATGCATGTCCCATCAAGTCTACCCATATTACATGTTACTGTGTTCTTAGGATATCCTTATGCATGTCCCATCAAGTTTACACATATTACATGTTACTGTTGTCTTAGGGTAGCCTTATGCATGTCCCATCACGTCTACCCATATTACATGTTACTGTTTTCTTAGGCTAGCCTTATGCATTTCCCATCAAGTCTATACATATTACATGTTAATGTTTTCTTACAACAGCCTTATACATGTCCCATTAAGTTTACACCTAACACATGTTATTGTTATCTTAGGATATTATTATGCATGTCCCATCATCTACCCATATTACATTTTACTGTTATCTTAGGATAGCCTTATGCATGTCCCATCAAGTCTACACATATTACATGTTACTATTTCCTTAGGATAGCCTTATGCATGTCCCATCAAGTCTACACATATTACATGTTACTGTTTTCTTAGGATAGCCTTATGCATGTCCAATGAAGTCTACTAGACAAATAGCTCATTGTGCTAATTCACTGTTATAGAGATCTGTGGCAACCCAAGGGTTGCAGGATTGATCCCGGCAAGATACACTCAGCCTTTCATCGTTCCGAGGATGGTAAAATGATTATCATTAAGTTGGGTTATAATAATACCTTTTATCAGTCCTGCAAGTCAATTAAGGTTGTGCGCTATACAAGTATCCAATTATTATTACCCATGTTACTGTTTTCTTAGGATAGCCTTATGCATGTCCCCTCAAATCTACACATATTACATGTTACTGTTTTGTTAGGATAAGCTTATGCATGTCCCATCAAGTCTACACATATTACGTTACTGTTTTCTTAGGATAGCCTTATGCATGTCCCCTCAAATCTACACATATTACATGTTACTGTTTTGTTAGGATAACCTTATGCATTTCCAATCAAGTCTACACATATTGCATGTTACTGTATTCTTAGGGTAACCTTATGCATGTCCAATCAAGTCTACACATATTACATGTTACTTATTACTTTGGAAAGCCTTATAAATGTCCCATCAATTCTACACATATTACATGTTACTGTTTTCTTAGGGTAGCTTTATGCATGTCCCATCAAGTCTACACATATTACATGTTACTGTTTTCTTAGGATAGCTTTATGCATTTCCCATCAAGTCTATACATATTACATGTTACTGTTTTCTTACAATAGCCTTATACATGTCCCATTAAGTCTACACCTAACACATGTTATTGTTATCTTAGGATATTGTTATGCATGTCCCATCATCTACCCATATTACATCTTACTGTTATCTTATGATAGCCTTATGCATGTCCCATCAAGTCTACACATATTACATATTACTGTTTCCTTAGGATAACCTTATGCATGTCCCATCAAGTCTACACATATTACATGTTACTGTTATCTTATGATAGCCTTATGCATGTCCCATCAAGTCTACACATATTAAATATTAATGTTTTCTTAGGACAGCCCTATGAATGTCCCATCAAGTCTACGCATATTACATATTACTGTTTCCTTAGGATAACCTTATGCATGTCCCATCAAGTCTACACATATTGCATGTTACTGTATTCTTAGGATAACCTTATGCATGTCCCATCAAGTCTACACATATTACATGTTACTGTTTCCTTAGGATAACCTTATGCATGTCCCATCAAGTCTACACATATTGCATGTTACTAATTTCTTAGACCTTGAAGCCCACCTCTTTCAGATTGCATTTTAACAGTTTTTCACCACTAGAGGGTGTTAGTTCACGTATTTCATATAGATAACACTGTGCTCATGCACGAGAAGTTATCTGGGAGCAGGCACTGATTGGATAGACTGCAAGTCTGTCAAAAGAACTGAAAAAGGGGCAGTTTGCAGAGGCTTAGATACAAGATAATCACAGAGGTTAAAAGTATATTATTATAACTGTGTTATGCAAAACTGGGAAATTGGTAATAAAGGGATTATCTATCTTTTAAAACAATAACAATTCTGGTGTAGACTGTCCCTTTAAGCTTGAGGTTGTGCGCTATTCAAATATCCAATTATTATTACCCATGTTACTGTTTTCTTAGGATAGCCTTATGCTTGTCCCATCAAGTCTAGACATATTACATGTTACTTATTACTTAGGAGAGTTTAATGAATGTCCCATCAAATCTACACATATTACATGTTACTGTTTTCTTAGGATAGCCTTATGCATGTCCCATCAAGTCTACCCATTTTACATGTTACTTATTACTTAGAAAAGTTTAATGAATGTCCCATCAAATCTACACATATTACATATTACTTTTCTCTTAGTATAGCCGTATGCATGTCCCATCAAGTCAAAACATATTACATGTTACTGTTTTCTTAGGATAGCCTTATGCATTTCCCATCAAATCTACACATATTACATACATGTTACTTTTCTCTTAGGATAGCCTTATGCATGCCCCATCAAGTCTACACATATTGCATGTTACTGTGTTCTTAGGATATCCTTATGCATGTCCCATCAAGTCTATACATATTACATGTTACTGTTTCCTTAGGATAGCCTTATGCATGTCCCATCAAGTTTACACATATTACATGTTACTGTATTCTTAGGGTAACCTTATGCATGTCCCATCAAGTCTACCCATTTTACATGTTACTTATTACTTAGGAAAGTTTAATGAATGTCCCATCAAATCTACACATATTACCTATTACTATTCTCTTAGTATAGCCTTATGCATGTCCCATCAAGTCAAAACATATTGCATGTTACTGTTTTCTTAGGATAGCCTTTTGCATGTCCCATCAAGTCTACACATATTGCATGTTACTGTGTTCTTAGGATATCCTTATGCATGTCCCATCAAGTCTACACATATTGCATGTTACTGCTTTCTTAGGATATCCTTATGCATGTCCCATCAAGTTTATACATATTACATGTTACTGTATTCTTAGGGTAGCCTTTTGCATGTCTCATCAAGTCTACACATATTACATGTTACTGTTTCCTTAGGATAGCCTTATGCATGTCCCATCAAGTTTACACATATTACATGTTACTGTTTCCTTAGGATAGCCTTATGCATGTCCCATCAAGTTTACACATATTACATGTTACTGTATTCTTAGGGTAGCCTTTTGCCTGTCCCATCAAGTCTACACATATTACATGTTACTGTTGTATTAGGCTAACCTTATGCATTTCCCATCAAGTCTATACATATTACATGTTAATGTTTTCTTAGGATAGCCTTATACATGTCCCATTAAGTCTACACCTAACACATGTTATTGTTATCTTAGGATAGTGTTATGCATGTCCCATCATCTACCCATATTACATCTTACTGTTATCTTATGATAGCTTTATGCATGTCCCATCAAGTCTACACATAGATTACCTGTTACTGTTTTCTTAGGGTAGCATGGGTCTGCATTTATGTATGAGAGAGTTTGTTTCTGGATGTGTGTGTTTTTGGGTATGTGTGTGTGTTTCTGTGTGTGTATTTTTTTCTGTGTGTGTGAGTGTGTTTCTGTGAGAGTGTATATCTGTGTGTGTGTGTGAGTGTGCTTCTCTCTGTGTGTGTGAGTGTGTTTCTGTCAGAGTGGTTTTCTCTGAGACTGTATTTTTGTACTAGAGTGATTTTCTGTGTGTGTGTGCTTCTGTTTGTGTGTGTGAGTGTGTTTCTGTGAGAGCATGCTTCTGCATGTGTGAGTGTGTTTCTGTGAGACTGTATTTCTGTGTGTGTGAGTGTGTTTCTGTGAGACTGTATTTCTCTGTGTGTGTAAGTGTGCTTCTGTGAAAGTGTATTTCTGTGTGTGTGTTTGTGAGTTTGTTTCTCTGAGAGTGTGTTTCTGTGTGTGTGAGTGTGCTTTTATGAGACTGTATTTGTGTGTGTGTGAGTGTATTTCTTTGTGTGTGTGAGTGTGCTTCTGTGAGAGTATATTTCTGTGTGTGTGAGTTTGTTTATGTGTGTGTGAGTGTTTCAGTGGGTGTAAATTTGTTTCTGTGAAAGTGTATTTCTGTGTGTTTGAGTGTTTTTGTTTGTGATAGTGTTTCTGTGAGACTGTATTTCTGTGTGTGTGTGTGTGTGTGTGTAAGTGTCCTTCTGTCTGTGTGTGTTTTTGTATTTATGTTATCACCTTTACAATATTTTTTAGTTTGACTACACTGAGGAATAAGCAGCGTACACATTCTAGTCACTTGGCCAAAAATTGCACAGGACAAAATTTTCTCTGCTCAAAAAAATTAGTGGGAACATTGGATAGTAGGTAAGTATTACTTACATCTCATTAATCCCTAAGTGACCTCAGTACTGTTGCCTTACGTATCTCAAGGCCAACAGAAAGTGATAACGTTATATTCTCATTACATCAAAAACTCCAGAGGAACAGCACTGCTAATAATATCCCAATTAATGTAATTTGTATAATTTGTACAAACTGTGGCACCAGGAGGTATACATTTTACATATGATACTGTAGATCAGTGATAAATTAAAACAATATCCTAATATTCTAAATAACGTTTTTATAAAGTAGACAATTCTCACCCTCTTTAACGTCACATATTAATAATGAACTAAGCAGTTACTAACATAGCCTGACACCAATACATTGTTATATTTCCAGTTATAATTGCATTTTCTTCACCTCCTGCCATCCATAGGACACGACTTGTTTCTAGTTTTATTTTTTAATTTGTTGCTAAAGACTGGGTGGTCTTAATTTGGTTGTGGAAATATTTAGAGAGAAAACTAACCTGCATTCCTGCATTTCTCTTTCTTCGGCAAATTGCTGTGGCACCAGTGTAATTGTCAGAATAATATCCCAGTGAGTCGCTGTTAGACTGTTCTTGCTAAGAACCTTAAAGAATTCACACATAGAAGAAACTGATGCAGATATGTGACACATAGGCCCTGTGTTATTTAGTCCAAAGAGTGAGAATACAAAAATAAACTTCTGCATGCTTGTTATAGTAAAGCAATCTTATTGTAAATATTAAAAATGTACTAATCACTTATTTATATATAAAGATAAAGTGACTGAAGCAGGATGTCTGTATAAATTAGTTGATAATATTATGGGGTCTATTTATTATAGTGCGGACAGACGAAGTAGCGTATCATGTCTGCCGCACGTAAATAAATGCCAACAGAATACACATTCTTGTGAACTGCTGGTGCAATACCGCCCTGCAGATTCGCGGCCGCTAGCAGGGGATGTCAATCAACCAGATTGTATTCGATCGGATTGATTTCTGTCTGCCGCCTCAGAGCAGGTGAATAGGTTATGTAGCAGCGGTCTTTAGATCGCTGATTCATAACTTCTGTTTACTTTCTTTTTATATATATCTTTATTTATAAACCATCTCAGTATACAATTCCAAAAAACAAAAATAAAAGGGAAAAAGAAAAAGAAGTTATAACAGACATTCACCTAGATTACGAGTTTTGCGTTAGAGGCTATGCGGTGCTAACGAGCAGTTTTTTCTCACTGCTCACTTATCTGCAGCGTTGGTATTACAGGTTTTTACAAACCCGTCGTTAAAAGGCAAGAAGTGAGCGTTGAGCAAAATTTTGCTCCTTACCGCACTCCAATACCAGAGCTGCTTATGTCAGCGGTGAGATGGTCGTGCGTGCTCTCGCACGATATCCCCATAGGAATCAACGAGGAGAGCCGCCTGAGAAAAAGTCTAACACCTGCCAAAAAGCAGCGTAAAAATCAGTAACGCAGCCCCATTGATTCCTATGGGGAAATAAAATGTATGTCTACACCTAACACCCTAACATGAACCCTGAGTCTAAACACCCCTAATCTTACACTTATTAACCCTAATCTGCGCCCCCAACATCACTGACACCTGCATTATATTTATTAACCCCTAATCTGCCGCTCCGGACACCGCTGCCACCTACATTATACTTATGAACCCCTAATCTGCTGCCCCCAACATCGCAGACACCTACATTATATTTATTAAGCCCTAATCTGCCGCCCCAATGTCGCCGCAACCTACCTACACTTATTAACCCCTAATCTGCTGTCCCCAACGTCGCCGCCACTATAATAAACATATTAACCCCTAAACTGCCGCACTCCCGCCTCGCAAACATTAGTTAAATATTATTAACCCCTAATCTGCCGTCCCTAACATCGCCGCCACCTACCTAATTTATTAACCCCTAATCTGCCGCCCCCAATGTCGCCGCCACTATACTAAATGTATTAACTCCTAAACCTAAGTCTAACCCTAACACCCCCTAACTTAAATATAATTAAAATAAATCTAACTAAAAATTCATATCATTAACTAAATTATTCCTATTTAAAACTAAATACTTACCTGTAAAATAAACCCTAAGCTAGCTACAATATAACTAATAGTTACATTGTAGCTAGTTTAGGGTTTATTTTTATTTTACAGGCAAGTTCGTATTTATTTTAACTAGGTAGAATAGTTATTAAATTGTTATTAACTATTTAATAACTACCTAGCTAAAATAAATACAAAAGTACCTGTAAAATAAAACCTAACCTAAGTTACACTAACACCTATCACTACACTATAATTAAATAAATTAACTAAATTAACAACAATTAAATAAATTAAATGAAATTAGCTAAAGTACAACAAACAAACACTAAATTATAGAAAATAATAAACAAATTACAAGATATTTAAACTAATTACACCTAATCTAATAGCCCTATGAAAATAACCCCCCCCCCCAAATAAAAAAAACCCTAGCCTAAACTAAACTACCAATAGCCCTTAAAAGGGCCTTTTGCGGGGCATTGCCCCAAAGTAATCAGCTCTTTTACCTGTAAAAAAAATACAAACAACCCCCCAACAGTAAAACCCACCACCCTCACAACCAACCCCCCAAATAAAATACTATCTAAAAAAACATAAGCTCCCCATTTCCCTGAAAAGGGCATTTGGATGGGCATTGCCCTTAAAAGGGCAGTTAGCTCTATTGCAGGCCCAAACCCTAACCTAAAAATAAAAAACACCCAATACACCCTTAAAAAATCCTAACACTAACCCCCTGAAGATCGACTTACAGTTCTGAAGACCGGACATCCATCCTCAAGGAAGCGACAAAAGTCTTTATCCAACCGGGCTGAAGTCCTCAACGAAGCCGGGAGAAGTATTCATCCAAGCCAGCAAAGTGGTCCTCCAGATGGCAGAAGTCTTCATCCAGACAGCATCTTTTATCTTCATCCATCCGACTCGGAGCGAGTCCATCTTCAAGACATCCGACGCGGAGCATCCTCTTCAAACGAAGTCTTCTTACTGAATGACGGTCCCTTTAAGTGACGTCATCCAAGATGGCGCCCCTTAGATTCCGATTGGCTGATAGAATTCTATCAGCCAATCGGAATTAAGGTAGAAAAAATCCTATTGGCTGATGAAATCAGCCAATAGGATTGAGCTTGCATTCTATTGGCTGTTCCAATCAGCCAATATAATACGAGCTCAATCCTTTTGGCTGATTGGATCAGCCAATAGGATTGAACTTCAGCCCAGGATGGATGTCCGGTCTTCAGAACTGTAAGTCAACTTAGGTTTAGGGGTTAATACATTTAGTATAGTGGCGGCGACATTGGGGGCGGCATATTAGGGGTTAATAAATGTAGGTAGGTTGCTGCGACATTGGGGGTGGCAGATTAGGGGTTAATAAATATAATGTAGGTGTCGGCGATGTTGGGGGCAGCAGATTAGGGGTTCATAAATATAATGTAGGTGGCGGCGGTGTCTGGAGCGGCAGATTAGGGGTTAAAATGTTTATTTTAGTGTTTGCAATGCGGGAGGGCCTCGGTTTAGGAGTTAATAGGTAGTTTATGGGTGTTAGTGTACTTTTTAGCACTTTAGTTATGAGTTTTATGCTACGTTGTTGTACCATGAAACTCTTAACTACTGACTTTTAAATGCGTTAGGACTCTTGACGGGGTAGGATGTACTGCTCACTTTTTGGCCTCCCAGGACAGACTCGTAATACCGGCGCTATGGAAGTTCCATAGAAAAAATACTTTACGAAGTTTATGTGTCATTTTGCGGTAAGGTCAAAGAAGTGTGCGATGCCCCTAAACCTGCAAGACTCGTAATAGCAGCGGTAGGGAAAAAGCAGCGTCAGGACCTGTTAACACTGCTTTTTCAGCCTAACGCACAACTCGTAATCTAGCCGATTGTTTGTATATCCACAAGAAGAGAAAACAAATAGCACCATAAAGGTGTCTTACAATTATCATTATTAGTAATGCCTCAATATATGTATATACAGCATATATCTTTTGCCGTGGCAAATATTGACCCCTTTCAAAGGGGAAGACAGTAATGATAACAATAACATTTATAAAACTAACATATTTAACATTGTAAAGCGAGTTGTACCAAGCATTGTCAGTGTAGCCACAAAATAAATATAAGACGTTGGACATTTTCAGTTATCATTAGACAGCATGTATCCCTTATCATACCAAGAAATATCCCTTATTGCGGGGAAAAGAAAAGTAAAACAATAACAACAATAACATTTATGCAGTTTTACGTATTTCATGTGGCCACACAAATAAAAAATGTTTATAAATATCCTTGATAATATTAAATGACAAAATCTGAAATATATTTGTCATACCCGCTATAAAAAAAAACACAAATAACAATAACATTTATATATATATATATTTTTTTTTTGCATGTTTTAACACTGCAAAATAAGTTTCCCTTTTTACCTTAAAGGAACACTCAATCAAAATGAAACTTTCATTATTCAGATAGAGCATGCCATTTTAAAAAACTTTCCAATTTACTTCCATTAGCAAAATGTGCACAATCTTTTTATATTTAAACTTTATGAGTCGCCAGCTCCTATTGAGCATGTGCAAGAATAAGTGTGTATGCATTTGTGAATGGCTGATGGCTGTCACATTGTACGTGTATGCATTTGTGATTGGCTGATGGCTGTCACATGGTACAGGGGGAGTTGAAAAAGACATAACTTTTAAAATTGTCAGAAAAAAAATCTACTACTCATTTGAAGTTCACACTAAGTGCTATTGCATTGTCTTGTTATCTTGCATTTGTTGATTATGCAAATCTACTGTGTTGAGTGGTCCTTGTATACTGTATGGTAGTTTTCCTAATAAACTAAAATAAACACGAAAAAAAAAAAAAAACACCTCTTGACTAAATTACTCAACTCTCTATCCACTCTCCCCTTCCCCCCTCTATCCTTCTATTACACTGGGTATTCTTTATTTGCAATAGCCAGTTCGAGGTAGGTAGTGCCCCTAAGAGGTGTCATTATTTGCGTTTGTATTTCTTCAGGGAAGCTCAGAATTATGCTCTTCCATTTATAGAAAAATCATTTGACTTGGGATTCTTAACTTACTGAGGTGTCAAGTTGTTCCAGTATTAATTGTTTTTTAAGTTTCTGAATGAATTCCATCAAACTTGGGGTTTTGCTAGATTTCCAATATTTTAAGATCAGAAGTCCTCCCGTTGTAATTATAATATTTAGTTGACGAATATTTTTAAACAGGGTTTCTTCTTGATTAATAAGAAAAAAAAAATATGTTTATCAGTTAATTGAATGTTACTTTGATTAATTTTATTGACCCAATTGGTTATTTTATACCAGATTTTTTTTTTTATTTTAGCACAATTCCAGAAACAGTGGCATAAATCTGCATTTACAGTCTTACATCTCTGGCAACGTGCCGATGTTTTGTCCCATCTAGCCTTCACCTGGGGTGTAACATATGCTATATGTATAAATTTAGTATGAGTTTCTCTCCAGGAGGAGGAAATTGTCACTCTATCTATGAGGTTAAAGTTTTCCTGGATTCTTTCTAGTGGGATCTGCCAAATATCTGTTAGCCTTTATAAATTATTATGGCCATAGGAAGCAATAACTGTTTTTTACATAGCTGAAATATTTTACTTGCCTGCCTTAAACAGGGTTAAAACAGGTTCTAGATTATCCCATGACTAGGGATGGGCGAATGTGTAAATTTTCGAATTTCGAATGTTAGAACGAATGTTATTACCGAAATTCGAATTATAAATCTGAATGTTGATAAGAACGAATATTCTTAAAAATTCTATAATCTAATGCTATTTACAGTTTTCGAATGTCACTTTCGAATTCGAATGTTTATAATTATATTGAATGGCCATATTCGAAATTTCGAATTTTACATTCTATTTAACAAATACTATTCAGAAGTTCAATAGTTCATATGGTAGGGAGGGAATCTAGTAAATTGATACATAATAGATACAAATATATAATTTCGAATGTTTCTATATAGAATATTGCATAATTCGAATATTACATTTAAAGAAAGCATTAGAAATACTATTACAAACATATAAATTCGAATTTTTCGAATTCGAATATTGCATTATTCGAATATTACATTTAAAGAAAGCATTAGAAATACTATAACAAATATAAATTCAAATTTTTCGAAAATAATATTTTTGAATGTAATCGTAAAATTCAAAACCGAACATTCGAAAATCGAATGTTAGAATGTTATGTATATATTCGAAATTCGATTTGAACGAACGAATGTGTTAAAATTAGTTTCATTTTTCAAATGTTGCGAAACATTCGCCCATCCCTACCCATGACTCAACCCCTGCATTATTCTGCAAGATCTCCTGAACATAATGCTGTATCTACAGAAAAGCAAAATATTCTCTGTTTGCTATATCAAATTTTTGTTTCATTTTAGCGAAGGTTTTACATACCCCTAAGTCTTTATCTATCAATTGATATACCATTTTTATTCCTTTCAAAACCCAATTTTTAAATATTTTAGAATCTAATGCTGGAATAAAGTTGGGATTTCTGACAATGGGAAGATATTTAAAGAATTATAGAGTGACACCTAGAATTCTGAGTATTTTCTGCAATACCACAATCACAGTTTGTATCATAGGTACTTGTCTAATTTTATTAGGCCATTTGTCAGGGAGGGTATGAAGGAGAGCACTAAGAGAAGATGGATATATTAAAGTTCCCTCCAAGGTAAGTACTGCATAATAATCAGCCCCAGCCACCCAGTCTAGGGCAATCTTTCCAATACAAACTAAATTATATGCTTCTATGTCAGGTAACATGAATCCTCCTTCAGTTCTGAAGAGAGAAAGTTTTTTATATGCTATTGCCCTTCTTTTCCTTCCCCATAAAAATTGTAAACATGCCCATTTGAATGCACTTAGGTCCTGTTTTTTAATCAAGATTGGAAGGTTTTGCATTAAATAAAGCAATTTAGAGAATAATAAAAATTGTATTAAGTTGATTTTACCAGTTAAGGTTATCTTAACTTAAATTTCGTCCATTTTTCCATATCATGTTTTATTTTAAGAAAAATTGGGGGATAGTTAAAGTCATACCATTCTTTAAAATTATTTGATAATTTAATTCCTAGATATATAAAGAATTATTTTGCTTCTTTAAAAGGAGAAGATTGGAAAGAAGCCTTATTCTTACTTAGCCAATAGATTTCTGTTTTTAGTGAATTAACTTTATAGCCTAAAAGGCCCCGAAATCATGTAAAATTTGAATTAATACTGGTATATATTTTTTTTGTATTGGTCAATAAGACTAGTAAATCATCAGCATATAATAATGTTGTTACCTTTCTTTTACCCAAATGAATCCCATCCAGCTCTTTCTTCAATTGTATAGCGAGAGGCTCAAGGGCCAAATTAAAAAAATGAGGGGATAATGGGCATCCCTGTCTTGAGCCCTTGTGCAGAAAAAAATTGTCTGAGAGGGTGTCATTAACAATAACAGAGGCTGTAGATGAGTTGTACGTTAAGCGAATAAAATGTAGGAAGGGACCTTCGACCCCATACTTCCTTAATGCTGTAGACAAGTGGTCCCAAGTAATGGAGTCGAAGGCCTTCTCTGCATCAATTGACACTATTGCTGCATCTAGCCTTGCTGTACAATCTTTCTTATCTGCTTGCGTTTGGAACATATTTAATAATAACTGAAGCTTGCGTAGATTATGAGAGGAATTTCTACCCGGCATACAACCTACTTGGTCCTTATGGATCAAAGATCCAATAAGAAGTTTAAATCTGTGTGCTATAATAGACATGAGAATTTTGTAATCACAATTTAGGAGCGAGATTGGTCTATACGAACCGATCTCTTCTGGGTTTTTATTTTGTTTTAGAATCAAGGCTATGAGTGATGCAGCAAAATACTTTGAGTATGGGATGTTGGTGATAAAGTATTGATTAAATAGGGATACTAGTAAAGGTGTAATATCCTCAGAGAGGATTTTGTATAATTCATCTGGAATCTGATCTGGCACTGAGGCCTTATTAGCTGACAATTTCTTAATAGCGTTAGTTACCTCTAGAAGTATTATAGGGAGATTCAGTTCATCTAATCTAGCCCTGTCTAATCTTAGGACCTGAATTTTCTCTCAGAACTCGTCCTTAGTTTGTATACTTATTGGAGTCTCAGAATATAATTCCTGAAAATATCAAGATATATAATTTTTGAGCTCTTTAATGTTGGTAATACAACCTGTTGAAGTCTTAAGGGATTCAATCATATCTCTCTTTTTTTTTGATTTGGTTAGATTAGCTAGGAATTTCCCTGCTTTACCCCCATATCTAAAGAAAAAAAGACCTCTAGCTGAGGTCATCTTGTGCAACCTTTTGTGCTAGAAAAAAATGATCTTTCCCTTTATAACTCTATGTTATAAATCCCATAATTTCCTAGATGGATCACTAATATAGGAGTTATATATATTACGTAATTGGCATTCTTATCATTTTATATTGCAGCTTTTTATGAAAGAGGAAAGTGACTCCTTTTGTTCCTATTTACACAGGGGGTACCCACTACTTCCCCCACCCAGCCAGTTTTGAGTTTAATTAGTTCAAGGTCATTCAGATGCGTTTCTTGGAGAAATGCAATGTCAGTTTTATGTCTTTTTAGTTGTGCTAAAATCTTTGTACGCTTCTGTGGTGAGGACATTCCAAGAGGCAAGATTAATTATGTCATTCATAATAAAATATCAAGAAATATATACAAATAGGCACAATCTATCCATATTCTAGTCATTTTGTGAGGTATAGAGGGGGGCTAAGCCGACGAGGAGAAGAGAGAGAGAAAAAAATATATATATGTATCTTAAAAAAATACGTTTGAACAATATCGACATCTTTTTACTGGAACATAGTCCGCAAATTACATACCCTACTGACCCAGGAATACATGTCTATTTGAAGGTAAGAATTATACTAGCAATTTTATACAGTGGAGTTTCAAAGAATAATGGCCTTCATTTTGTCAAATTCCCTAACTTCCTCAGGATTGTTCAGGATCTTATGCTCGCCATCTGTTCAAATCTTAACGTTTGCAGGGTAAATAACTGTGGCTTTTATACCAGCCTGGACTAATTTTGTACATAAACGAGTTATTTCTCTTTGCTTTTGCGATGTCTCAACTGAGAAGTCCTGAAACATTAAAATAGGTTTACCTTCAATTAAAAAGGGGGCCTTCTGCCTGTAGTGGTAAACATCTGTTTCCTGCAAGCTTGATAAATTGACCCCACAATCAGTACTTGTGAGGGTATCTAACGCTGTGCTAGACTACAAGTGGTATGCTATTGTTTGTGTGAGTCGAATTAAGCAATATCGTAACAGCGCTAACTTGTACACATAATACAAGTTGAAAGTAAACGTGTACGCTCAAGGAAAACTGGAATTTGAGCTTGTCTGGTTAGCTTGACTGATGATCTCACGTAATGGCTAAGTGTTCAAAAAAATGTGCACAAACACAACATAAATACAATAAAATAAAGTGTTACACTCATATATACACTATCTGATAAAAATTATTCAGATAAATATTTTTTAGAATGGTTAAAAGGTACAGTATATGACAAGGTGATTGAATGGAAAGAACTATTTTTGTGTTTTTAGCTGTATTTTAGCTGTGTTTTACTCACAGCAGCATCAAAACTAGGAGGAAGCAAACTCCTTTAAAGCAGAAGCTGAACTACCGGACTGATCTTTCTACGGAGACCAGAGATGAACCCATACGAGTAACGAGGCATTCAGTCGACAACATTCCATTGATGTGTCTGTTTTACTTTTTTATTTTGTAAGTAGCAGCCTACGGGCGTAGGGCTACAATTAAAGAGTCTTTTTTATCTGCACTTAGATGCGTTTGTGTGCTTTTCATGTTTTTCTTCCTTTACTGTATATGTACTGTAAATATCTTACATTCCAATGTTATTGACATAGTAGAAAATGTTCTTATTATTTTAAAATAAATATTTATATATATATATATATATATATATATATATATATATATATATATATATATATATATATATCTGTATCTCTCTCTCTCTCTCTCTCTATATATATATATATATATATATATAAATATATATATATATATATTGTGACAGGGTGAGAGAAGGAGTGTATGTTAGCAGGAGATTGAAAAGGTCACTTTTTGCCTTCTAACAAAGTGTTAATTTGTTAGTAGCTCACCACAGCTGATTCTGGTTAAATCATTTGGATCCTTTATAAGCAGTTCTGTAGAGGGAATCAGTGTCTCATTGTGCAGGTTACTCCAGAGAGGGAGGATTTGAGACCTTGCTGCATGTCTGAATTTATAGCTGGTAGAAACAAGAGAATGGTGAGCAAACTTTGTTCTATTCTGCTTATTTTGATTTATTTTGTTAACTGGGATCAGCTTAGCTGCCCAGTACTGGCTAGTAAGGAAATATTGCATGTATAGTTAGTATCCTAAAAAGGAGTAGGATTTTGTTTGTTTTATGTTTGTTTTAAAGGGGAAGTACACCCCATGTTTAAGACTGCTGATAAAAATAAAACAGCCTAAACCACTATATTTCATGCTGAAGTGACTATTCCTGCAAGGGCTTTGTCACAGTGGTGTCAGAAGTGGGATTGTTAGTGCCTGCTTTACTATTCTGGAAGCCTTAAAGGTACAGACCCACATAAATATGGAGGATGTTTTACAGGCCCTGTTGCAGGCTGCATCTATACAGCAAGAGACTAATCGTCAGGCTGCAGCATCAGTTGCAGCTCAGCAAGAGTGTAACAGACTTTTAGCTTTACAAATTGGGACCCTGGCTGAGGCCCAAAAACAGGATCATGCCATGCTTTATGATGTTGTGCAGCGCATTACTGCTCAGGGAGCACCTACGCAAGCAGAAGGTGTGAATAGGATACGGGCAAGCTGCTGCTTACAGAAAATGACATCAGAGGATGATGTGGAGGCATATTTGGTGGCAGCATTTGAACGCACAGCTATACGGGAAGCCTGGCCACAAGACCAATGGGCAGGAATCATTGCTCCTTTTCTCCTCGGTGAAGCCCAAAAGACTTATTATGACTTGGAAGAAGAAGCTGCTAGAGACTATACACTGTTAAAAGCTGAAATTATTGCCAGAATGGGTGTAACATGTACAGTGAGAGCCCAGCATTTCTATAACTGGCATTTCAACATGGGGAAAGCTCCCAGGTCTCAGATGTTTGACTTAATACATCTGGCACGAAAATGGCTTAGACCAGAGGCCCAAAGTCCTGCACAAATTGTTGAAATGCTAGCACTTGACAGATTCTTACGAGAATTGCCCTGTGGCCTCCGTGAGTGGGTAGGACAAGGAAACCCCACTACATATGATTCTATGGTAGCTCAAGTGGAAAGATACCTTGCTGCCAGGGACCTTGAGAAAGCCTGTCCTATGCCATTAAAACTTTTTTCAGAATCTCTGAGACAACAAAAGCCTTTTAGGACCCAGAGGCCAGGAAATAAATAGGGTGAGACTGAAGCTGAACCAGCAGATCGCTATCTGATAAACCACACTTTGCCAAGTGTAGATCGTTTGGGGAGGAACCCTTTAACCTGCTTTGAGTGTGGTGCCAAAGGACATGTCAGGGCAGGATGCCCAAACCTACCAGAACCAATGCAATGTGCCCTAGGAGAAGAACCATCAGACTTTTGTGGACTTATTTGCCTAGCAGGAATGGGAGAAAACATAAACACCTTCCGGGTGTCAGTATGCTTTAAGAAAAGAGACACAGAGGCTTTAGTGGACTCTGGCAGTGCCTTAACTCTAGTGTCAGGAGATTTAGTTGAACAATCACAGTTGCAAAAAAATAAGACAATAGGGGTACTGTGTATTCATGGGTGTACTGTTACTTATCCTACTGCTGTTATAAGTGTCTCTATACTTGGGAAATTAATACAAATAACTGCTGTAGTGGTACCTAGGCTGCCCTATCACTTGGTTATAGGAATAAACTTTCCAGAGTTTCACACCCTAATACAGTCTAAACTTACTGCTAAACAAGGAGAGTCAGAGGTTGAAGCAGGGGATAGGAGTCTACATGAAGTTTTCCCTTTTATTCACCCTGATTTGTATGCATCCAGTCCCAAAAGGGGTAAATCTAGAAAAGAGTGCAGGAAGAGTAAATACAGATTTAACAAAGCCCTTAATGAAGTTTTGTTAAATGAGCAGGGAAAACGTATTAATAAAGGCGTGGCCACTTAGTGCACAGAATCTGAAGTAGATCAGGGAAGTGAAATTACTGAAAATGTTCCCTATGAACTAGACATTATTAGCAGTAGCTTTGGGCGAGAACAAGCTAATGAACCCTTGCTACACCATGCAAGGAGCAGGGTAGTAGAGGTTAATGGAGCACCTGTAGAAGGTCAAACAAAAAGTGTATACACATATTTTATGGTTAAAAATGACCTTCTGTACCGAGTAATATCAGAGGAAGGTCAAGAGATAGAACAACTAGTTGTGCCTTCCTCTCATACTAGGAAGGTGTTAGATTTTGCACATTCACACCTTTTGGGTGGACATCTGGGGGTAGAGAAAACTCAGGAAAGGGTCCTGAGGAGGTTCTATTGGCCAGGGGTTTACAAAGAAATAAAGAGATATTGTGCTTCTTGCCCAGAATGCCAACTGTCATCCTCAAAACCCAAGTTAAGGGCTCCACTTATACCCCTCCCAATTATTGATGTACCATTTGATAGGATTGGGATGGACTTGGTTTGCCCATTAGAGAAATCAGCTCGTGGTCACCAATACGTCTTGTTATTGTGGATTATGCAACTCGATACCCTGAGGCCATTCCACTACGTAAGGCTAATGCTAAAAATATAGCAAAAGAATTGGTACAAGTATTTTCACGGGTTGGGATCCCAAAGGAGATTTTAACTGACCAAGGTACTCCTTTCGTTTCCCGTCTCATGAAAGAGTTGTGCCAGTTATTTAAAATACAGGCTTTGAAAACCTCTGTATATCACCCACAGACAGATGGGCTAGTAGAGAGGTTTAACCGCACACTTAAGGGGATGTTAAGGAAAGTTGTTAGTAGAGATGGGAAGGATCGGGATCAACTGCTTCCTTACTTATTGTTTGCAGTCCGTGAAATTCCCCAGAGCTCAGCTGGTTTTTCTCCTTTTGAACTTTTGTATGGTCGACATCCGAGAGGTATGTTGGACATACTAAAGGAAACTTGGGAGGAACAGGGAGTACCAGGTACTAATGTGGTGCAGCATATAGAGAAAATGCAGGAGCGAATGGCTCATGTTTTCCCCCTGATTTGCCAATATATCGAAAAAGCTCAGGATACTCAAAGATTTTATTATAATAAGAGTGCTACTGTAAGGGAATTTAAACAGGGTGACAGGGTAATGGTTTTGGTTCCTACAGCTGAGAGTAAGCTTTTGGCTCATTGGCAGGGACCTTATGAAATTATAGAAAAGGTAAGCCTTGTGAATTATAAAGTTAGTTAGCCTGACCGACGTAGGAAAGAACAAATATTCCACATAAAGCTTCTTAAGCCATGGAGGGATAGAGAAACATTACTAGTGCAGTTAGATAATACCGGGGCTGAGCCTTAAGTCTCAGAACAAGTAGTGACTATTTCACCAGAGCTAACACCTGAACAAGTAAAAGAAGTTAAGGAAATGGTGGAGAGGAATAAGGATGTTTTCTCGCCTATGCCAGGCAGAACACAAGAAATTGCCCATGATATTGTTACTGAGCCTGGAGTAACACTTAAATTAAAACCATACAGGATTCCTGAGGCAAAAAGGATGGCTGTACGAGCAGAGGTTAGGAAAATGCTTGAATTAGATGTGATAGAAGAATCACATAGTAATTGGTCCAGCCCAATTGTTTTGGTACCTAAACCGGATGGTTCTATCCGATTTTGTAATGATTTTAGGAAATTAAATGAAGTGTCAAAGTTTGATGCCTACCCAATGCTATGGGTTGATGAACTGGTAGAGAGGCTAGCTAAGGCCAGATTTCTTTCTACATTGGATTTAACAAAAGGGTATTGGCAGATACCCCTCACTAAGCATGCCCGAGAGAAAACTGCCTTTGTAACCCCAGATGGTTTATTTCAATATAAGGTGATGCCCTTTGGTCTCCATGGAGTTCCAGCCACTTTTCAGAGGCTCATGGATAAATTATTAAGACCCCATGCGCACTATGCCGCTGCATACTTGGATGATGTCATAATCCATAGCACAGACTGGGACTCTCATTTGCAGAAAGTAGAGGCAGTGGTAGACACCCTTAGGAAAGCTAGATTAACTGCCAACCCCTCCAAATGTTTTCTTGGATTGGCAGAGGCTAAGTATTTAGGTTATGTAGTGGGAAGGGGGTTAGTGAAACCCCAATTGAACAAGATAGGAGCTATACAGAAATGGCCCAGGCCTCTTAGGAAGAAGCAGGTTAAAGCCTTCTTGGGAATTGTTGGCTACTACCGCAGGTTCATACCCCATTTTGCAACCAGAGCTGCTCCTCTCACAAACGTAATTAAAGCCAGAAGTCCAGACACAGTAAGGTGGGACAGAGAGGCAGAGGAGGCCTTTATGGACCTTTGTTCAACATTGTGTGAGCACTGAGCAACCCGTCCTCGTGGCACCTGACTTTGATAAAGAGTTTTTCTTACAGCCTCTGAGGTCAGTTTGGGTGCTGTACTGTCACAGTACATAGGCGAGGAAGAACATCCAGTGCTATATCTAAGCGGGAAATTGTTGCCTCAAGAACAGCGCTATGCTGTTATAGAAAAAGAGTGCTTAGCTATTAAGTGGGCTATGGAGACTCTAAAGTATTATTTACTGGGAAGGCGCTTCACCCTTGTCACTGACCATGCTCTATTAAAATGGATGCACACCAACAGAGATAGAAACTCACGAGTCACTAGATGGTTTTTGTCCTTGCAACCATTTACTTTTGTAGTGAAGCACAGAGCTGGTTTGCTCCATGGTAATGCTGATGCACTGTCTCGTGTGCATGGGCTTCTTGCAGCAGTCGCTTCACACACTGGTGTTGCGCGGGGGAGGGGGATGTGTGACAGGGTGAGAGGAGTGTATGTTAGCAGGAGATTGGAAAGGTCACTTTTTGCCTTCTAACAAAGTGTTAATTTGTTAGTAGCTCACCACAGCTGATTCTGGTTAAATCATTTGGATCCCTTATAAGCAGTTCTGTAGAGGGAATCAGTGTCTCATTGTGCAGGTTACTCCAGAGAGGGAGGATTTGAGACCTTGCTGCATGTCTGAATTTATAGCTGGTAGAAACAAGAGACTGGTGAGCAAACTTTGTTCTATTCTGCTTATTTTGATTTGTTTTGTTAACTGGGATCAGGTTAGCTGCCCAGTACTGGCTAGTAAGGAAATATTGCATGTATAGTCAGTCTCCTAAAAAGGAGTAGGCTTTTGTTTGTTTTATGTTTGTTTTAAAGGGGAAGTACACCCCATGTTTAAGACTGCTGATAAAAATAAAACAGCCTAAACCACTATATTTCATGCTGAAGTGACTATTCCTGCAAGGGCTTTGTCACAATATACATATATATATATATATATATATATATATATATATATATATATATATATATATATATATATATATGTGTGTGTGTATATTGTGACAAAGCCCTTGCAGGAATAGTCACTTCAGCATGAAATATAGTGGTTTAGGCTGTTTTATTTTTATCAGCAGTCTTAAACATGGGGTGTACTTCCCCTTTAAAACAAACATAAAACAGCCTAAACCACTATATTTCATGCTGAAGTGACTATTCCTGCAAGGGCTTTGTCACAATATACACACACATATATATATATATATATATATATATATATATTCCTGAAAAAACGGTCGCACTCTCAGGTCTTCTGGTGAAACAAGTAAATACTCTTTTAATGAAACGTTTTCGGGGAATTCCTCCCCATCATCAGCATAAACATGAACTGCATCAAACAAACTTATATACAGACTGCAAATAATCAAAATAATTTCAAATACCTGTGTGTAAAGTGTCCTCTCAGTGTGGTGGCGCCAAACAGCGTGTGTGTGGAACGCATATTCTGCGTTCCACTGTGTAAACCGGAAGTGCTTAATGTGATACTCTTTCCGGTATTATCAATGTACAAAAAAACTTTTTTAGCAAATAAACTTGTGATCATTATATATCATTAACTAGAAATGTCAACTAGGGTCGTACGCAACAATTCCAACATTGCTACAGGGGTCTCACAGTTGCAACTCATGAGGGACAAATTCTTGCAGCGGGGATACAAGCAACAGATAGTTGACAGTACCCTAAAAGAAGTCCTCCCATATACCCAGGACAGTCTGATATATAAGGACAATCTGACAAACCCAACAAACTGATAATGGCAACAACGTTCTCACCCAATACTACACAGGCTGGAAAAATATTAAGAGAACATTGGCCAATAGTACAGTCTGACCCTAAACTGACCTTTACGCACAACCTGACACCGATGATAGCATACCGGAGGGGGACCAACCTTAAGGACAGCTTGGTACGTACAGACCACAAATCAAGCTATATGGACACAACACACATAAACATCAAAGGCTCATATCGATGCCTAGGGTGCACAACATGCAATGGCCTCATGGCAACTAAGAATTTTCACCATCCACATACAAACAAAGTGTTTAAGATCAAACACTCAATATCCTGCAACACTGCGTTTGTAGTATACCTGTTATTTTGCCCATGTGACCGGTTCTATGTGGGCAAAACGAGCGGAACACTCCGCAAAAGGATGGCTAATCATAGACGGGCCATACGACTGGTGTTAGACCAAGGAGATTCGGACCAACCAGTGGCCAGACACTGTGCAAGAATGGGACATCAGGTGTCCACCATCAGATACATCCTGATAGACCACATCCCCCCCCTGGACAGGGGAGGTGATAGGAACAAGGCCCTGTTAAGAAGAGAGGCGGAGTGGATGTATAGATTGGGCACTATAGCCCCAGGAGGACTAAACTCCCCTCCAGACTTTAAGGCGCTCATTTAAGTAGAGATACATACTGGGGCACGGCAAACAGACCTTGAGTAATATGGGGCGATGCACTGGAGGTCAGGCCCCTTGAGGGGTAGACTGTTCAGTGCAGGGCGCACTATCTGTTTTGGGGGGGACATGGAGATGATCCCCTCCAAGTTAACAGTACTCGGTCCCTTATTGCCAATTGCCCATCAGAACTCATGCAGACTTAAAATACTGAGCTGCCTTAAATCATACAGCAATTCCAATGACACCATCCACCTACATCAAGTCAAGATGATGATCTCAACATATAGGATACAAGAAATTAACCAACAGGAACACTACAGAGCTATAGAATAATGAACAATGGACAGACAATTATTAGGGGATGGAGGTAACCCCCGAGTTGAGGAAACCCTACCCCAAGTCAGGTTGTGAAAGTACATAACATAAGGTCACTAAACTGGGACTATCACATAATACTAAAATTAGTAACTGAAATCCGGAAGAAAGTTATTATATAGCAATGTGCCATAATGTAACCATATGGATTAGTATGGAAATAACAGGTTGCCTAAATGTATATTAAGAAAGTTAGAATTATTATACTGTGAATAACGGGTATGGAGACATAAGAGGGATAGATACAATTTAGAACAACATCAAAACCAATATACAAAAAAACTTTTTTAGCAAATAAACTTGCGATCATTATATATCATTAACTAGAAATGTCAACTAGGGTCGTACGCAACAATTCCAACATTGCTACAGGGGTCTCACAGTTGCAACTCATGAGGGACAAATTCTTGCAGCGGGGATACAAGCAACAGATAGTTGACAGTACCCTAAAAGAAGTCCTCCCATATACCCAGGACAGTCTGATATATAAGGACAATCTGACAGAGAAACCCAACAAACTGATAATGGCAACAACGTTCTCACCCAATACTACACAGGCTGGAAAAATATTAAGAGAACATTGGCCAATAGTACAGTCTGACCCTAAACTGACCTTTACGCACAACCTGACACCGATGATAGCATACCGGAGGGGGACCAACCTTAAGGACAGCTTGGTACATACAGACCCCAAATCAAGCTATATGGACACAACACACATAAACATCAAAGGCTCATATCGATGCCTAGGGTGCACAACATGCAATGGCCTCATGGCAACTAAGAATTTTCACCATCCACATACAAACAAAGTGTTTAAGATCAAACACTCAATATCCTGCAACACTGCGTTTGTAGTATACCTGTTATTTTGCCCATGTGCCCGGTTCTATGTGGGCAAAACGAGCGGAACACTCCGCGAAAGGATGGCTAATTATAGACGGGCCATACGGCTGGCGTTAGACCAAGGAGATTCGGACCAACCAGTGGCCAGACACTGTGCAAGAATGGGACATCAGGTGTCCACCATCAGATACATCCTGATAGACCACATCCCCCCCCCTGGACAGGGGAGGTGATAGGAACAAGGCCCTGTTAAGAAGAGAGGCGGAATGGATGTATAGATTGGGCACTATAGCCCCAGGAGGACTAAACTCCCCTCCAGACTTTAAGGCGCTCATTTAAGTAGAGATACATACTGGGGCACGGCAAACAGACCTTGAGTAATATGGGGCGATGCACTGGAGGTCAGGCCCCTTGAGGGGTAGACTGTTCAGTGCAGGGCGCACTATCTGTTTTGGGGGGGGACATGGAGATGATCCCCTCCAAGTTAACAATACTCGGTCCCTTATTGCCAATTGCCCATCAGAACTCATGCAGACTTAAAATACTGAGCTGCCTTAAATCATACAGCAATTCCAATGACACCATCCACCTACATCAAGTCAAGATGATGATCTCAACATATAGGATACAAGAAATTAACCAACAGGAACACTATAGAGCTATAGAATAATGAACAATGGACAGACAATTATTAGGGGATGGAGGTAACCCCCGAGTTGAGGAAACCCTACCCCAAGTCAGGTTGTGCAAGTACATCACATAAGGTCACTAAACTGGGACTATCACATAATACTAAAATTAATAACTGAAATCCGGAAGAAAGTTATTATATAGCAATGTGCCATAATGTAACCATATGGATTAGTGTGGAAATAACAGGTTGCCTAAATGTATATTAAGAAAGTTAGAATTAATATACTGTGAATAAGGGGTATGGAGACATAAGAGGGATAGATACAATTTAGAACAACATCAAAACCAAATATAGCTGCAAGCAGCAATAGAGGTGGCCAGCACTTTATTTTTGCAATGCCATTTAAGTAGTTATGTCACAAAATAAAGCTATATAACAACTGTTTACAGTTCTAACATAAGCATTTGGAAAAAAAACACATTTTCGAAATGTTTGCATTTTTTAAAATGACTGCCACACCATATGACCTATACTTTCAACATGAACAAATGTAACTCTAGGTGACAATATATGGTTATACAGCAAATTTCACAGTTTTAACATAAGCGGTTGGAAAGAAAACACAGTTTCAAAATTTTTGCGTAAACCAATATGGCTGCCACAGCTTGTGACTAATTCCTTCAACATGAACAACTGTAACTCTAGGTCACAATATAAGACTGTACAGCAAATTTCACAGATCTTACATAAGCGGTTGCAGAGAAAATAGACTTTCAAAATTTTCGCGTAAACCAAGATGGCTGCACGATCGTAAGATATGCAGCCTCTATATTATGCACAATAGTGCTCACTATAGATGTCAATAAACATGGCAAAAATAAAGCATTTTTGTAAAACGGTTTTTGTTTTATTATGAACTTAAATATATCGTTAAGCAATTTTGAACAATTTAAAATGGCTGCCAAACCACATGACGTATCAACTTCTCTTGAACAAATCTGAATGTTAGTCATAAGATAACTCTATAAACAAAATTTCAAGTCTGTCCCATAAGCGGTTTCGGAGAAGAAGATTTTTATAGTTTTTAAAAATGGCGCATACAAAACAAAATGGCCACCAAGCTATGCAATGTATGGCTTTCAAATTGCACATACTAATGCTCACTATAGACCTCTACAATTTGCAGAAGTTTCATGAAAATTTGCAAATGTTTTATTTCACGAAGGCGATTGCGCAATGCGAATTTTAACTGCAATATTGTCTTTAAGGGTTATGACTATGTGTAATCATGTGTCTATTACACTGTAAAATTGTTAAATATTGTAAAACTAATGTATAAAGTGCAAAATTACGCAATTAAATGGCGATAAAAAGGTTAATGTCTCACAGCAGCCATGTTGATTATGGAAAAATCGCAGTTTGAACAAACTTGGTAGAGGACCTTGCAAGGAGCATATGTGCAAAATTGCGCGTCATTGCACTAAGCGGTTTAGGAGAAGAAGATGTTTGAATATTTTCGCAAAATGCAAGATGGCTGCCACATCATGTGACCAAGGCACTTCTCTTGAGCAATAGCAATTTCAGGTCATAGTAGCACTAAGCACAGCGAGTTTCAAAGTTGTAACATAAGCAGTTCCAGAGCTAAAGATTTTTAAGCGTTTGTCAAAATTTGTCGCAAAAAGCAATATGGCTGCCAGAGCATGTGACCTATGAGTTCAATTTTGCATGAGATGTAGCACAGCAATAGGCTGTACCAGCATACCTGATTTTAAGAGCTTTGCAAAAACAGTTTAGCAGTTATGGGCAATTGAATACAAAGCTTGGCGGAATAAAAAGAATAATAATAATAATAATAATAATAATAATAATAATAATAATAATAATCCGAACAATAACAATAG
Source organism: Bombina bombina (assembly GCF_027579735.1). Taxonomy (NCBI): domain Eukaryota; kingdom Metazoa; phylum Chordata; class Amphibia; order Anura; family Bombinatoridae; genus Bombina; species Bombina bombina. The sequence continues at coordinate 280,846,051 of NC_069506.1, read as the reverse complement.
GTTGTCCTGCAACTTTGTTGCTGGCCACCTAATTACATATAACTAACGCTAAGTGTACATTGTAGCAACAATATTAGTGTTGCCTTCATGCATTTATGTTATATATTTTATTATTAACTTTAATTTTTAATTTTTGAGTTTTTGTGTATTAAGCACATAGCCCATATGGATATCTTAGAAGAATCCTAACTACAATAGTGATAACACATAGATAGGTTACATAACCTCAGTTAGAGAACACTCTCTAACCCCCGTACATAACTCCAACAAGTGCGCCCTAGGGCATGTAGGTGAGACACACTGAGGATTACTAAAACCTAGCAATTAGCCCAACAATTGCACGGTATCAAGTTAACTAATATTACCCTTATGACTCAGTAAGGACATATAAAATAAAGGGCGACAAATAGATCCATCCGCCTAAGTAGATCCGGCATAACAAACGGTTTCTATGCCAACCAGGCTATGACAGCATGTCCTCATGTAAGGCTCATACAGATGATCGAGAGTGACACACATAGAATAACAAGCAGGGGGAGCACAAAATGAATACAGTGGGTAAAAAAAATATGATATCACATATGAGCACATATAAGATTTCTGAATGGGGAAGACCCCACATGCAAGAATGATTCACGTAATGCGAGTAATCCACATAAAACGCGATACACAGTTAACACATGTTATATATAACAAATAATTCCTGTACACTTTGTTACTTTGACATTTCTAGTTAATGATATATAATGATCGCAAGTTTATTTGCTAAAAAAGTTTTTTTGTATATTGATAATACCAGAAAGAGTATCACATTAAGCACTTCCGGTTTACACAGTGGAACGCAGAATATGCGTTCCACACACACGCTGTTTGGCGCCACCACACTGAGAGGACACTTTACACACAGGTATTTGAAATTATTTTGATTATTTGCAGTCTGTATATAAGTTTGTTTGATGCAGTTCATGTTTATGCTGATGATGGGGAGGAATTCCCCGAAAACGTTTCATTAAAAGAGTATTTACTTGTTTCACCAGAAGACCTGAGAGTGCAACCGTTTTTTCAGGAATATTTATTGCATGTTTGCACCCAGGCAGATGACCACAGGAGGGTAACACTGTACACTGGATGGGATTATATATATATATATATATATATATATATATATATATATATATATATATATACATACAATCCAAGTATGTCCGCACCTCTGATACAAAGGACATAAGGGTAAATAGTAAAAAAATACTTTTATTATGAACCATTAAAAATGCCCTTGGTCACTGGCATGTTATACAGTCATGGCCAAAAATATTGGCACCCCTGCATTTCTGTCAGAAAATTGTTGCAATTACAATTTTTTTAGAATTCTCATGTTTATTCCTTTTGTTTGTATTGGTATGACACAAAAAAGTGGAGAAAAAAAGCCAAATCTGACACATTCTGCGCAAAACTCCAAAAATTGACTGGACTAAATTATTGGCACCCTCAATTTAATATTTGGTAGCACACCCCTTGGAAAAAATAACTGAAATCAATTGCTTTCGGTAACCATCAATGAGTTTCTTACACCTCTCTACTGGAATTTTGGACCACTCTTCTCTTGCCAACTGTTCCAGGTCTTCAGATTGGAAGGGTTCCTTTTCCCAACTGCTGTTTTGAGATCTCTCCACAGGTGCTCTATGGGATTGAGATCTTGACTCATTGCTGGCCATTTCTGCTCTCTTTAGCACTTTGCCTTACACCCTTTCTGGGTGCATTTTGATGTGTGATTTGTGTCATTGTCCTGCTGTAAGACCCATGACCTCTGACGGAGACCCAACTTTTTGACACCGGGCCCTACATTGCACCACAGAATTCTTTGGTAGTATTCAGATTTCTTAATGCCATGCCAACAGTCAAGACATCCAGTGCCTGAAGCAGCAAAGCAACCCCAAAGCATCAGTGAACCTCCACCATGTTTGACTGTAAGGACTGTATTCTTTTCTTTAAAAGCCTCATTTATTTTTCTAAAAACAGTAGAATGATGGGCTTTACCAAAAAGCTGTAATTTTGTTTCGCCTATCAAAAGCACATTATCCCAAAAGGATTTTGGCTTCCTCAGGTAAGTTTTGGCAAACTCCAATCTGGCTTTTTATGTTTCTGTGTCAGCAGTGGGATCCTCCTGGGTCTCCTACCATAGCGTCCCTTTTTATTCAGATGGCGACGTATAGTGTGAGCTGACACATTTGTACCCTGTGCCTGAAGGTCAGCTTAAATTTTTCTGGAAGTTGATTGAGGTTCTTTATCCACCATTGGAACAATCCTTCATTGCAATCTTTGATCAATTTTTCTCTTTCGTCCACATCAAGGGAGAATAGCTACAGTGCCACGGGCTGTAAACTTCTTGACAATGTTGCGCACAGTGGACACAGGAACATTAAGATCTCTGGAGATGGACTTGTAACCTTGAGATTGTCCATGCTTTTCCACAACTTTTGTTCTCAAATCCTCAGACAATTCTTTGCGGCTCTTTCTTTTCTCCATGCTCAGTGTGGCACACAGAGGCACACAACAGAAAGGTTGAGTACATTTTTCACTAATTTAACTGGTTACCGGTGTGATTTCTATATTGTCAGCATCTATTAATTTATACAGGTGAGTTTAAGTACAAATTACAAGAGCATCACACACTTGAATTGCAATTATTTCTTACAATTATGAGAAGGTGCCAATAATTTTGTCCAGTCCAGTTTTGCTTGGAATATGTCAGCTTTGGCTTTTTTATACTGCACTTTTTTGTGTCCTACCAATACAAACAAAAGAAATAAATACGAGAACGCTTAAACATTTGTAATTGTAATTGTAATTTTCTGGGCGAAGTGGTGCATTGTCTGACAGAAATGCAGGGGTGCGAATATTTTTTTTACATATATAAATATATGTAGAAATATATATTTAAAACAAAAAAAATACTTTTTCTTCCATATGAAGTACATTGGATAATACCTTTGGGTTTAGCACTGTAGGTCTAATGCGGGTTTGGTTAGCACGAAAACGATAAGTGTTAGCTGTTTTTTTCATAATGCGCTCGATTGAAGTCTATGGGATAAATGTGCGGTAACGATATCCGAAACCCTGAAATTAACCTGCACTAGGTTTCACTTGCGTGTAAAGATTTTACTTTCCTCTAGTAATATATGCACAAACCTGTTTACTTCTAGTGGTGCTTGCGCATAAGTAAAACGATAGATAGTGTTCCGCTTGTAATCTTGCCCTCTATCTTCCCAAATCTAGAGCTAGGATCTACACTGGAGCAAATCTTTATCATAGAATTTAGCTATTAAATTCAATGCATGATGTGTATAACTGTGGCACTGGCTGATTAAAGTGAATGTAAAGTTGAATGAATGAATGAGTGCCCGTTTTTTTACAAATACTATATAAAACAGGGGCATTTGCATTAATTAAACTTAACATTGCAGCGTTTTTTTAAATACTTAAAGGGACAGTCAACACCAGAAATTTTGTTGTTTAAAATGAAAGATAATCCCTTTATTACCCGTTCCCCAGTTTTGCACAACCAACACAGTTATTTTAATATACTTTTTACCTCTGTAATTATCTTGTATCTAAGCTTCTGCTGACTGCCCCCTTATTTCAGTTCTTTTGACAGACATGCAGTTTAGCCAATCAGTGCTCAGTCCTAGGTCACTTTACGTGCATGAGCTCAATGTTATCTATATGAAACATGTGAACTAATGACCTCTAGTGGTCAAAATGCATTCAGATTAGAGGCAGTCTTCAAGGTCTAAGAAATTAGCATATGAACCTCCAAGTTTTAGCTTTCAACTAAGAATACCAAGAGAACAAAGCAAAATTGGTGATAAAAGTAAATTGGGAAGTTGTTTAAAATTGCATGCCCTATGTAAATCATGAAAGTTTTTTTTTGGACTTGACTGTCCCTTTAACTTTTTCTTTAGCAAAACCAGACCGGCGATCCTCCGCCTGCAGCTCCTCTGTACTTACTTCAGCAGTGACGAAACCGGCTTCCTCCAATCATGGCGTGCACCCCAGAGTGTCCAGTCCGTGAGGCCACACCATGGTTGGAGGAAGTCGGTTTCGTCATTGAGGTGCTAAGTACAGCATGAGAAGCGGGCGGAGGAATGCCTGTCCGGGTTTGCTAAAAACCGGACACTCATTCATTCAACTTCACATTCACTTTAAGTGAGAGTGTACAACAACACTACACAGCAACACAACAACACACCAATACAATACAACTCTACAACATTACAACAGCACACCAATACAACATCATAACAATACACCAATACATCAGAACAACACACCAATACAACATCACACCAATAAAATACAACCCTACAACATCACAACAGGCACACCAATACAACATCACAACAATACACCAATACAACAACACACCAATACACCAATACAACAGCACAACAACACACCAATACATCACAACAATACAGTACAACCCTACAATATCACAACAGCACACCAATACAACATCACAACAATACACCAATACAACATCACAACAACACACCAATACAACATCACAACAATACAGTACAACCCTGCAATATCACAACAGCACACCAATACAACATCACAACAATAAAATACTACCCTACAACATCACAGCAACACACCAATACAACATCACAACAATACACCAATACAAAATCACAACACACTAATACAACATCACACCAATACAACATCACAACAACACACCAATACACCAATACAACAGCACAGCAACACACCAACACACTTATACAACAACACACCAATACAACAGCACAACAACAAACCAATACTTCACAACAACACAATACAACCCTACAACATCACAACAACACAACAATACATCATCCCAGCAATACAAAATCACAGCAACACACCAATACAACAGCACACCAATACAACATCGCAACAACACGCCAATACACCAATACAACAGCACAGCAACACACCAATACACCAATACAACAGCACAACAACACACCAATACAACATCACAACAGCGCAACAATACATCATCTCAACAATACAAAATCACAGCAACACACCAATACAACAGCACACCAATACAACATCGCAACAACACGCCAATACACCAATACAACAGCACAGCAATACACCAATACACCAATACAACAGTACAACAACACACCAATACACCAATACAACAGCACAACAACACACCAATACAATATCACAACAGCGCAACAATACATCATCTCAACAATACAAAATCACAGCAACACACCAATACAACAGCACACCAATACAACATCGCAACAACACACCAATACACCAATACAACAACACACCAATACATCACAAACAATACAATACAACCCTACAACATCACAACATAACAGTACAACATCACAGCAACACACCAATACAACTGCTTGTACCTAATGCATCAATTACAACACTACAACAAACACTATGGTGAAGCTAACAATAGCAGTAGGACTGAAAAAGAAACAATATGGAGCCTGATTTTAACCACAAAATTCAGTGGCCCCAAATGTATTAACTGTGTTGCCCTGAATAGGGAAGCAAGAACATTCTAGATCATTATTTATTGGGTACAAGAACCTTTACTACCCACAGTGAGAAAACGTCACCATATAACGTACGTGTCACCATATAACGTACGTGTCACCATATAACGTACATGTCACGATAAAACGTACGTGTCACTTAGACAACGATGTGCATTGCATTCAGTCAGATGTCCAATGTGACATGCATCATGTGAGTTTTGTGGGGATTGCAAACTAAAACGTAAATTGTTTTAAATGCAAAAACTCCCCCTAAACCTCAACTGTTAAGAAATTGACTTCGATATTCCACTCAATAAGAAAACACTTTCCCAGTAGCTTTTTTTTTTTTTTAGCTTTTTTACTTTCTGCACCTTAGATTGTATAACTGTCTCTGAACATTTGGTTCAGAAGATCAAGAAATCATGATTTAATGCAACCACTAAACATGTTCTACTTATACCAGGCTTCAATTTACCTTGGCTTTAACTTAGAAACATCAAAAATGCTTCTCAATGGAGATCTGAGGATAAGTCTATTCAACATCTTTTGAGAGAAAGAGGTCCATCTGGAGACCAGCAAAACAGATGACTTAGAAGATGGACTAAGATCGATGATAGTCGTGATATGGAAATCAGCGATTCAGGTGACCACTATTTCTTTGGACATTGTCTCTCAGGATTAAACTACAGTTGGAAGGTGTTATACGCTAATGTGTTAGGTGTAAAGTAAGTGACCCCTCAGCATTAGCCTTTGGTAACTTTGACCCCATGCATAATTGAACAATTAATAATTGAGTTAATTAAAAAATAAAGTTTGTAATCATTTATTGCCCTGACGTGTTGATTACTGGGTAGGTGTAGTAGTCAGAGGAATAAGTACATTACTATGCGCTCATTGTATGAAATAAACATACACTTTAATGTAAAATTCTGCTTATTATCTATAAAACAATGCACATCTTTCTCTACTGTCTCATGCTATTGTGGTCAGCTTTACTTTTTTTCAACGTGTAATATGCAGGATCACAAAATCTCAACTTAATGAACTATTCCAGGAAAAAAATACTTTCCTGAAAGATCAGAAATATTACTGGAACTTAATGCACTCACCCACATTCAGCAACATATATTTTCTCTATAATCACTAGCATCTGTTTAATTTAATAGCTTGTTACGCTGATACTGCAGCCCAATCATTAGGTTACAGTGGTCACTGAGGCAAATCTAAGGACAATACGAACATGTGACTCTTTAGGAACTATTGAGCAGATGTAATTCCACTAAAGACAAATCTGAAAGTCTGGCATGAATCTCCATAATCTCCATGGTTAAGACATGACATAAGATGTTTGCTTCAGAGATGGCGCTTCATTGTCTAGGGATGACCAGGTAATTCTGTTCCCCTCATTTGTACCCAAGATGATGCTTATTGGGGTCACAGAAGACCTGAACCTGCAATTCTACCCTATGGGAAGCCGCCTTAGGTCTCTCCCCTTCCCATGGGGAGTTTGGCGGTAGCCGTGAAAACCAGCGTTAGAGGCTCCTAACGCTGGTTTTAGGCTACCGCCGGTATTTGGAGTCATTCAAAAAAGGGTCTAACGCTCACTTTTCAGCCGCGACTTTTCCATACCGCAGATCCCCTTACATCAATTGCGTATCCTATCTTTTCAATGGGATCTTTCTAACGCCGGTATTTAGAGTCTTGGCTGAAGTGAGCGTTAGAAATCTAACGACAAAACTCCAGCCGCAGAAAAAAGTCAGTAGTTAAGAGCTTTCTGGGCTAACGCCGGTTCATAAAGCTCTTAACTACTGTGCTCTAAAGTACACTAACACCCATAAACTACCTATGTGCCCCTAAACCGAGGCCCCCCCCACATCGCCGACACTCGATTACATTTTTTTAAACCCTAATCTGCCGACCGCCACCTACGTTATACTTATGTACCCCTAATCTGCTGCCCCTAACACCGCCGACCCCTATATTATATTTATTAACCCCTAACCTGCCCCCCACAACGTCGCAGCCAGCTACCTACAATAATTAACCCCTAATCTGCCGACCGCAAAGAGCCGCCACCTACATTATAGCTATGTACCCCTAATCTGCTGCCCCTAACACCGCCGACCCCTATATTATATTTATTAACCCCTAATCTGCCCCCTCAACTTCGCCTCCACCTGCCTACACTTAATAACCCCTAATCTGCCGAGCGGACTGCACCGCTACTATAATAAAGTTATTAACCCCTAATCCGCCTCACTAACCCTATAATAAATAGTATTAACCCCTAATCTGCCCTCCCTAACATCGCCGAAACCTAACTTCAATTATTAACCCCTAATCTGCTGACTGGAGCTCACCGCTATTCTAATAAATGTATTAACCCCTAAAGCTAAGTCTAACCCTAACACTAACACCCCCCTAAATTAAATATAATTTTAATCTAACGAAATGAATTAACTCTTATTAAATAAATTATTCCTATTTAAAGCTAAATACTTACCTGTAAAATAAATCCTAATATAGCTACAATATAAATTATATTTATATTATAGCTATTTTAGGATTAATATTTATTTTACAGGTAACTTTGTATTTATTTTATCCAGGTACAATAGCTATTAAATAGTTAAGAACTATTTAATAGCTAAAATAGTTAAAATAATTACAAATTTACCTGTAAAATAAATCCTAACCTAAGTTACAATTAAACCTAACACTACACTATCAATAAATAAATTAAATAAAATACCTATAATTATCTACAATTAAACCTAACACTACACTATCAATAAATAAATTAAATACAATTCCTACAAATAAATACAATGAAATAAAATAACTAAAGTACAAAAAATAAAAAAGAACTAAGTTACAAAAAATAAAAAAATATTTACAAACATTAGAAAAATATTACAACAATTTTAAACTAATTACACCTACTCTAAGCCCCCTAATAAAATAAAAAAGCCCCCCAAAATAAAAAAATGCCCTACCCTATTCTAAATTACTAAAGTTCAAAGCTATTTTACCTTACCAGCCCTGAACAGGGCCCTTTGCGGGGCATGCCCCAAGAAGTTCAGCTCTTTTGCCTGTAAAAAAAAACATACAATAACCCAAACCCCCCTTAAATAAACCTAACACTAAGCCCCTGAAGATCTCTCTACCTTGAGTCGTCTTCACCCAGCCGAGCCAAATTCTTCATCCAAGCAGAGCAAGAAGAGGTCCTCCATCCGGTAGAAGTCTTCATCCAAGCAGGGCAGAAGAGGTCTTCCATCCGATTGAAGTCTTTATCCAAGCAGCATCTTCTATCGTCATCCATCCGGAGTGGAGCGGCAGCATCCTGAAGACCTCCGACGCGGAACATCCATCCTGGCCGACGACTGAACGACGAATGACGGTTCCTTTAAATGACGTCATCCAAGATGGCGTCCCTCGAATTCCGATTGGCTGATAGGATTCTATCAGCCAATCGGAATTAAGGTAGGAATATTCTGATTTTTTTAAGGGGTGTTTGGGTTAGATTAGGGGTATGTGGGTGGTGGTTTTAATGTTGGGGGGGTTGTATTTTTCTTTTACAGGCAAAGGAGCAGTTTTCTTTGGGGCATGCCCCACAAAAGGCCCTTTTAAGGGCTGGTAAGGTAAAAGAGCTTTGAACTTTTTTAATGTAGAATAGGGTAGAGCATTTTTTTATTTTGGGGGGCTTTGTTATTTTATTATAGGGCTTAGATTAGGTGTAAGTAGCTTAAAATTGTTGTAATATTTTTTAAATGTTTGTAACTTATTTTTTTTATTTTTTGTAACTTAGCTTTTTTATTTTTTGTACTTTAGTTAGTTTATGTAATTGTATTTAATTGTAGTTATTTGTAGTTAATTTATTTAATTAATTTAATGATAGTGTAGTTTTAGGTTTAATTGTAACTTAGGTTAGGATTTATTTTACAGGTAATTTTGTATTTCTTTTAGCTAGTTAGTTATTAAATAGTTAATAACTATTTAATAACTTTTCTAACTAGCTAAAATAAATACAAAGTTACCTGTAAAATAAATATAAATCCTAAGATAGCTACAATGTAATTATTAATTATATTGTAGCTATCTTAGGGTTTATTTTACAGGTAAGTATTTAGTTTTAAATAGGAATAATTTATTAAAGTATAGTGTAGTGTTAGGTGTAATTGTAACTTAGGTTAGTTTTTATTTTACAGGTTAATTTCTCTTTATTTTAGCTAGGTAAGCTATTAAATAGTTAATAACTATTTAATAGCTATTGTACCTAGTTAAAATAAATTTAAAGTTGCCTGTAAAATAAAAATAAATCCTAAAATAGCTACAATATAATTATTATTTATATTGTAGCTATATTAGGGTTTATTTTAAAGGTAAGTATTTAGTTTTAAATAGGATTAATTTAGTTAATAATAGAAATATTATTTAGATTTATTTAATTAATATTTAAGTTAGGGGGGTGCTAGGGTTAGTGTTAGACTTAGGTTTAGGGGTTAATCATTTTATTACAGTGGAGGCGGTGTAGTGGGGGCAGGATAGGGGTTAATAAATTTATTATAGGTGGCGACGTTGTAGGGGGGGCAGGATAGGGGTTAATAAATTTAATATAGGTTGAGGCGGGGTCCGGGAGCGGCGGTTTAGGGGTTAATACATATATTATAGTTGCGGCGGGGTCAGGGAGCGGCGGTTTAGGGGTTAACATGTTTATTATAGCTTGCGGTGGGCTCCGGGAGCGGCGGTTTAGGGGGTAAACACTTTATTTAGTTGTAGGGGGGGACAGATTAGGGGTGTTTAGACACGGGTTACATGTTAGGGTGTTAGGTGTAGACAGCTCCCATAGGAATCAATGGGATGTCGGGCAGCAGCGAACATGAACTTTCGCTATGGTCAGACTCCCATTGATTCCTATGGGATCCTCCACCTCCAGGGCGGCGGATTGAAAACCAGGTACGCTGGGCCGGAAAAGTGCCGAGCGTACCTGCTAGTTTTTTGATAACTAGCAAAAGTAGTGACAATGTGCCGCACTTGTGTGCGGAACATCTGGAGTGACGTAAGAATCGATCTGTGTCGGACTGAGTCCGGCGGATCGAAGCTTACGTCACAAAATTCTACTTTTGCCGTTATCTAGGGCTTGATAACTAAAGCGAATCAGCCTCGCCACAAATACGCTGCGGAATTCCAGCGTATTTGAGGTTGATGGCTTGATAACTACCCCCCATAGACTGTACTGCTCACTTTTTGGCCAGACAGGCAAACTCGTAATACTGGCGCTATAGAAGTCCCATGGAAAAAGGACTTTTTGAAAGGTGGTGTAGTTACGTTGCGTGACGGACAAAAAAGTGTGCGGTACAGCTATACCTACAAGACTTGTAATAGCAGCGTAAGTGAAAAAGCAGCGTTATGAAGCTTTTGCACTCATAAAGCAAAACTCGTAATCTAGCCAAAAATTAAGAGAATAAAAAGATTTTTTGGGTTTTGAGGTATTTAACTGGAAAGGTCTCCAATGTGTATATACATGTGTATATACGTGTTTATTTGTATGTATATACATACATATATAAACACATAAATACACATGTATATACATATACACACATATATACATTCATACACATAGGGCTAGATTACAAGTGGCGTGCTATTCAGTGCTTAGCAGAATATAGATTTTGAGAGCACAGGTTAGCGCACATATTACAAGTTGAAAGTAAAATTTTGCGTGTGAGCTATACCTGACGTGCGTTAACTAAAGGACTTCGGATTTTGCGACTGCGCTGAATTATTCTCCCCATAGACTTCAATGGAGACCACAGAAGGAAAAACCCAAAGACTTATTGCTTACGTGCTAACCTGAAACCATATTAAACCCACAGCGCAATACACGACCGGAGTTATTAATATTTCATATTCCAATGTTCTTCACATACAGGAAAATGTAATTGTATTGTAATAACCCATAGCTGTATACATATATAACAACACATATTATAAAACCCTGATGGTGTAGAATGACTACATGTAACTGAGAGTTTTGTTCAGTGTCAGTCTTCTGATGTCTACAACAGCTCAGTGAAACCATGGGGTCAATTTATCAACTCATCAATGCTGCAGTTTCTGCGCAAGCCTTCAGGCTCGCTAGAAACAGGAGTTAAGAAGCAACGGTCTTAAGACCACTGCTCCTTAACTCGTCCGCCACCTCTGATCAGACACAATCGGGTTGATTGACACCCCCTGATAGCGGCTGATTGGCCGCGAATCTGCAGGGGGTGGCATTGCGCAAATATTTCTAGTAAAATGCTTGTGCAATTATAAATGCCGACAGCATATGCTGTCGGCATTTATCGATGTGCAGCGGACAGGATCCGCTACATCTATCATGGCCACTCGCACTATGATAAATTGGCCCCTTTGTGTATTTATCCTGAAATGCTCTTCTCTTCAATGTTTTTAAACAGAAGCCTCAAAGCTAAATAAGACTCAGCTACTTACAATGGGGGATATTTATCAAGCCGTTAACCGCAAATGCGACGGAATTTTGCAGCGTAATTGTTGCAAGCTTGATCCGACCTAGTTATCAAAGCCTACAGAACGGCAAAAAGTGAAATTTGTGACGTAACATACAATCTGCTGGTCTCAATCCGACACAGATCGATGCTTACGTCATTACAGATGTTCCGAATACACATTTTGCACTATTTGACACCTTTTCCCATTTATCAAATTTCTAACAGGAACGCTCTCGGCTATTCCAGCCCAGCGTACCTGGTTTTCAATCTGCCACCCTGGATGCTGCAGATGCCATAGAAATCAATGGGAGTCTGAAAGCACTGAAAGCTTATGTTCGATGCTGCCAGATATCCCATTGATTTATATGATTGAAAAAAAGTAACGTTTACACCTAACACCCTAACATAAGCCCGAGTCTAAACACCCCTAATCTGCGGCCCCCGACATTGCCGTCACCTACATAATGTTATTAACCCCTATTCTGGCGCTCCCGGACCCCGCCGCAACCTAAATAAAGTTTTTAACCCTTATCCCGCCACTCCCGGAACCCGCCGCAACCTAAATAAAGTTATTAACCCCTTTTCCGCTGCTCCCGGACCCCGCCACCACTAAATAAATGCATTAACCCCTAAACCTCTGGCCTCCCACATCACTACCACTAACTAAACCTATTAACCCCTAAACCGCCAGCCCCCCACATCGCCATAAACTAAATTAAGCTATTAACCCCTAAACCTAACAAGCCACTAACTTTAAATTAAAATTACAACATCCCTATCTTAAAATAAATTTAAACTTACCTGTAGAATTAAAATAAACTATTTTTAAACTATTAATTAACCTACCCTAACTATTATACTACAATTAAATTAAACTACCAATTAAATTAACTAAATTACATATTAAAAAACCCTAACCCTACTCAAATTATTTAAATCTACTATTAAACATTATTAAAATTACTAAATTACAAAAAATAAGAACACTAAATTACAAAAACAAACAAACCACATTATCAAAAATAAAAAAGAATTACACCTTATCTAATAACCCTATCAAAAAAAATAATAAATAAAAAATAAACTAGCCTAATAAACTACCAATGGCCCTTAAAAGGGCCTTTTGTGGGGCATTGCCCCAAAGAAATCAGCTCTTTTACCTGTAAAAAAAAATACAAACACCCCCCAACAGTAAAACCCACCACCAAACCAACCAACCCCCCCAAATAAAAAAACTATCTAAAATAACCTAAGCTCCCCATTGCCCTGTGACCTAACACTAACCCCGATGATCCACTTACAGTTATTGAAGTCCCGCTTGGAGGATCCATCCAGCCGGCAAAAAGTCTTCATCCGGGCGGCCTCTTCCATCTTCATCCAGTCAGCGAAGTCCTCATCCAGGTGGAAAGAAGTTTTCATCCAGACGGCATCTTCTATCTTCATCCATCCGGCATGGAGCTGGTCCATCCTGAAGACATCCGGCGCAGAGCTCCTCTTCATACGGTCACCGTGGTAAACTGGAACTTCAATGCAAGTGACGTCATCCAAGATGGCGTCCCTTGCATTCCTATTGGCTGAAATGTTCCAATCAGCCAATAAGATTAGAGCTGCTAAAATCCTATTGGCTGTTCCAATCAGCCAATAGGGTTTGAGAAGCTCTCATCCTATTGGCTGTTCCAATCAGCCAATAGGATGAGAGCTCAATCCTGATGTCTTTAGGATGGATCTGCTCCACGCCGGATGGATGAAGATAGAAGATGCCGTCTGGATGAAGACTTCTTGCTGCCTGGATGAGGACTTCAATAACTGTAAGTGGATCGTCGGGGTTAGTGTTAGGTTTATTAAAGGGTATTTTGGGTGGGTTTCATTTTTAGATTAGGGTCTGGGCATGTAAAAGAGCTAAATGCCCTTTTAAGGGCAATGTCCATACAAATGCCCTTTTCAGGGCAATGGGGAGCTTAGGTTATTTTAGATAGGGTTTTTATTTGGGGGGGTTGGATGGTTGGGTGGTGGGTTTTACTTTTAGGGGGTTGTTTGTATATTTTTTTTTACAGGAAAAATAACTGATTTCTTTGGGGAAATGCCCCCACAAAAGGCCCTTTTTTTTTTTTTTAAATAAAGCTTTATTGAAACAAAAAGGTTTTGACAACATATTTTGAATGTGTACATTGTGTTACATCATCATCATATATATCATATAATCTAATTCTGGCTATTATTAATACCACAGGATTTTTACGTGGCCTTAAACATTCAATAACCATGGGGGTTGTTAGCAATGTTCAATCATCTTCTTTCTCACAAAAGGCCCTTTTAAGGGCCATTAGTAGTTTATTGTAGGCTAGGGTTTTTTTATTTTGGGGGGGCTTTTTATTTTGATAGGGCTATTAGATTAGGTATAATTCTTTTTTATTTTTGATAATGTGGTTTGTTTGTTTTTCGTAATTTTGTGTTTTTTATTTTTTGTAACTTAGCGTTTATTTTTTTGGTAATTTAGTAATTTTTAATAATGTTTAATAGTAGATTTAAATAATTTGAGTAGGGTTAGGGTTTTTTAATATGTAATTTAGTTAATTTAATTGGTAGTTGAATTTAATTTAATTGTAGTATAATAGTTAGGGTAGGTTAATTAATAGTTTAAAAATAGTTTATTTTAATTCTACAGGTAAGTTTAAATTTATTTTAAGATAGTGATGTTGTAATTTTAATTTAAAGTTAGTGGCTTGTTAGGTTTAGGGGTTAATAGGTTTAGTTAGTGGTAGTGATGTGGGAGGCCAGAGGTTTAGTTGTCAATAAATTTATTTAGGTTGCAGCAGGGTCCAAAAGCAGCGGGATAGGGGTTAATAACTTTATTTAGGTTGCGGCGGGGTCCTGGTGCTGCGGGATAGGGGTTAAACATTTTAGTATAGTGGCGGCGTTTAGTGACAGGGTATAAATAAAGTTGGTAGAAAGCCGAATAGACGCGAGATCGATGACTGTTAGTTAACAACAGTCTGATGCTCAATGCCCCATACTTGGTGCGCGTCTTTTTGCCGGCTTTTTTTTATAAATAAGGAGAGCATATTGAGATACGAGGCCGCAATGTTAGGCAATGTTAGGCGAGCGCATTGGTGAAGGCGAATGCAGCATAGTTGAGGCTTTGATAAATATCCCCCATTGTCAGATACTACTGGAGCTGTAACTCTTTTGTATTTCATAACAAACATTTAAAGGGACATGAAACTATTTTTTTTCTTCTTGCATGATTCAGATAGAGCATGCAGTCTACTTTGTAATTTACTTCTATTATCAAATTTTCTTTGTTCTTTTTGTATCTTTTGTTGAAAAGCAGAGCTGTAAGCTCAGGAGTGTGCAAGTGTCTGGAGCAATATATGGCAGCAGTTTTGCAAGAACATTATCCATTTTTAAGAGCACTAGAGGGCAGCACTATTTCCTGCTATGTAGTGTCCAGATGTTACCTGGGTATCTCTTCAACACAGAATATCATGAGAATGAAGCAAATTTGATAATAGAAGTAAATTGGAAACTTTTTAAAAATTGTAAGCTCTGTCTGAATGAAAATAATATTTTTGGGTTTCATATCCCTTTAAATATACAATAACTGGCTGTTCCCTGTCACATTGAGAGCACAAGACACCAGAGGGTTAAACTAAATCTGTAAATCTAAGTAACGTTTGTACCCTGCAGAATCCACCCGTAGCGCCTTTGCCCCTTTCTGCTGACACTGAGAAGAGATTACTCAGGAGTCAGGGTCCCCTGTAGCTTATTGTACACAGTGAAGCTTTTCACATGGTCAGCAGGAGTAAAATACCTGCAAGCCCCAAACAGGATTAGCGCTACCTGCTGATGTGACCACAGCTTATGAGCAGACGCTGCACCTGCACTTCCTTTGCTTTTAATTAACTTGCTCTGGCTAAAGGGTTTCATGGCTTCTGCTGAATCTTTATCCCGTCAGAGGAATGCTCACACTTTTATTCAAAGCTGCACAGAACAATAATGCACTAGCTCTGTCATGTATTTGTTTGTGCCCTGGCTAAATTGTACATTATTGTTATGTTACAGCACTACACAAGAACCACAACAGTCCTGGAGTAGTTTGTGGGTTTGCATAAATATTGTATTATTTTAAAGATCAGACCTTAAACAATATTCTCAAATTCCCCAAATGGTTTTACATTCTACAGATTTTACTGGACTTGATGAGGTTAGTTTGTGCAGCAAGATAGGAAAGGTTATCCCCGCGGTCATGAGATAGGAGGGCCCATGCTTGCTAAGGAGTCCTACTGAGTTTGTGCAGCAAGGTAGGAAAGGTTATCCCTGCGGTCATGAGATAAGAGGGCCCATGCTTGCTAAGGAGTCCTACTGAGTTTGAGCAGCAAGGTAGGAAAGGTTATCCCCGCGGTCATGATAGGAGGGTCCATGCTTCTTAAGACGTGCTACTGAGTTTGTGCAGCAAGGTAGGAAAGGTTATCCCCGCGGCCATGAGATAAGAGGGGCCATGCTTGCTAAGGAGTTCTACTGAGTTTGTGCAGCAAGGTAGGAAAGGTTATCCCCGCGGTCATGAGATAAGAGGGGCCATGCTTGCTAAGGAGTTCTACTGAGTTTGTGCAGCAGGGTAGGAAAGGTTATCCCCGCGGTCATGAGATATGAGGGCCCATGTTTGCTAAGGAGTTCTACTGAGTTTGTGCAGCAAGGTAGGAAAGGTTATCCCCGCGGTCATGAGATAAGAGGGCCCATGCTTGCTAAGGAGTCCTACTGAGTTTGTGCGGCAAGGTAGGAAAGGTTATTTCCATGATCATGAGATAGGAGGGTCCATGCTTCTTAAGACGTGCTACTGAGTTTGTGCAGCAAGGTAGGAAAGGTTATCCAGGCAATCATGTGATAGGAGGGCCCATGTCTGCAAAGGAGTGTAAATAAGTTTGAGCAGCAAGGTAGGAAAGGTTATCCCTGCGGTTGTGTGATAGGAGGGCCCATGCTTGCTAAGGCGTGCTACTGAGTTTGTGCAGCAAGGTAGGAAAGGTTATCCCCGCAGTCATGTGATAGAAGGGCCCATGCTTGCTAAAATGTGCTACTGGGTTTGTGCAGCAAGGTAGGAAATATTATCCCTATAGTCACATGATAGGAGGGCCCATGCTTGCTAAGTCTTGCTACTGAGTTTGTGCAGCAGGGTAGGAAAGGTTATCGCAGTGGTCATGAGATTGGAGGGCCCATGCTTACTAAGGGGTGCTACTTAGTTTGTGCAGCAAGGTAGGAATAGTTATCCCCACCGTCATGAGATAGGAGGGCCCATGCTTGCGAAGGAGTTCTACTGAGTTTGTACAGCAAGGTAGGAAAGGTTATCCCTACAGTCACATGATAGGAGGGCCCATGCTTGCTAAGTCTTGCTACTGAGTTTGTGCAGCAGGGTAGGAAAGGTTATCGCAGTGGTCATGAGATTGGAGGGCCCATGCTTACTAAGGGGTGCTACTTAGTTTGTGCAGCAAGGTAGGAATAGTTATCCCCACCGTCATGAGATAGGAGGGCCCATGCTTGCGAAGGAGTTCTACTGAGTTTGTGCAGCAAGGTAGGAAAGGTTATCCCTGCGGTCATGAGATAGGAGGGCCCATGCTTGGTAAAGCGTGCTACAGAGTTTGTGCAGCAAGGTAGGAAAGGTTATCCCTACAGTCACATGATAGGAGGGCCCATGCTTGCTAAGTCTTGCTACTGAGTTTGTGCAGCAGGGTAGGAAAGGTTATCGCAGCGGTCATGAGATTGGAGGGCCCATGCTTGCGAAGGAGTTCTACTGAGTTTGTGCAGCAAGGTAGGAAAGGTTATCCCGCGGTCCTGAAATAGGAGAGCCCATGCTTGCTAAGGTGTGCTAATGAGTTTGTGCACCAAGGTAGGAAAGGTTATCCCCCGGTTTTGTGATTGGAGGGCCCATGGTTGCTAAGGCATTCTACTGAGTTTGTGCAGCAAGGTAGGAAAGGTTATCCGTGCGGTCATGAGATAGGAGGGCCCATGCTTGCTAAGGAGTGCTACTGAGTTTGTTCAGCAAGGTAGGAAAGGTTATTCCTGCGGTCAAATGATAGTAGGGCCCATGCTTGCTAAGGCGTGCTACTGAGTTTGTGCAGCAAGGTAGGAAAGGTTATCCCGACGGTCATGAGATATGAGGGCTTATGCTTGCTAAGGGGTGCTACTGAATTTGTGCAGCAAGGTAAGAATAATTATCCCCACGGTCATGAGTAGTCATGAGATAGGAGGGCCCGTGAGATACAGCAGGTAATGCTTGCTAAGTCGTGCTACTGAGTTTGTGCAGCAAGGTAGGAAAGGTTATCCGTGCGGTCATGAGATAGGAGGGCCCATGTTTGCTAAGGAGTGCTACTGAGTTTGTTCAGCAAGGTAGGAAAGGTTATCCCTGCGGTCATGAGATAGGATCGCCCATGCTTGCTAAGGAGTGCTACTGAGTTTGTTCAGCAAGGTAGGAAAGGTTATTCCTGCGGTCAAATGATAGTAGGGCCCATGCTTGCTAAGGCGTGCTACTGAGTTTGTGCAGCAAGGTAGGAAAGGTTATCCCGATGTTCATGAGATATGAGGGCTTATGCTTGCTTAGGCGTGCTACTGAGTTTGTGCAGCAAGGTAGGAAAGGTTATCCCCACGGATATAGCGGTCATGAGATAGGAGGGCCCATGCTTGCTAAGGGGTGCTACTGAATTTGTGCAGCAAGGTAAGAATAATTATCCCCACGGTCATGAGTAGTCATGAGATAGGAGGGCCCGTGAGATACAGCAGGTAATGCTTGCTAAGTCGTGCTACTGAGTTTGTGCAGCAAGGTAGGAAAGGTTATCCCTGTGGTCATTAGATAGGAGGGTCCATGCTTGCTTTTGGGTGCTACTGAGTTTGTGCAGCAAGGTAAGTATAGTAATCCCCATGGTCATGAGATAGGAGGGCCCATGCTTGCGAATGGCGTGCTAATAAGTTTGTGCAGAAAGGTAGGAAAGGTTATCCCCATGATCATGTGATAGGAGGGCCCATGCTTGCTAAGGCATGCTACTGAGTTAGTACAGCAAGGTAGGAAAGGTTATCCCCATGGTCATGAGATGGGAGGGCCCATGTTTGCTAAGGTGTGCTACTAAGTTTGTGCAGCCAGGTAATAAAGGTTATCCCTATGGTCATGAGATAGGAGGGCCCATGCTTGCTAAGGCGTGCTTCTGAGTTTGTGCAGCAAGGTAGAAAAGTTATCCCCGCGGTTATGAGATAGGAGGGCCCATGCTTGCTTAAGGCATGCTACTGAATTTGTGCAGCAAGGTAGGAAAGGTTATCGCAGCGGTCATGAGATAGGAGGGCCCATGCTTGCTAAGGGGTGCTACTAAATTTGTGTAGCAAGGTAAGAATAATTATCCCCACGGTCATGAGATAGGAGGGCCCATGCTTGCTAAGGCGTGATACTGAGTTTGTGCAGCAAGGTAGGAAAGGTTATCCCTGCGGTCATGAGATAGGAGGGCCCATATTTGCTAAGGCATGCTACTGAGATTGTGCAGCAATGTAGGAAAGGTTATCTCCACGATCATGTGATAGGAGGGCCCATGCTTGCTAAGGCATGCTACTGAGTTTATGCAGCAAGGTAGGAAAGGTTATCCCTGTAGTCATGAGATAGGAGGGCCCGTGAGATACAGCAGGTAATGCTTGCTAAGTTGTGCTACTGAGTTTGTGCAGCAAGGTAGGAAAGGTTATCCCTGCGGTCATTAGATAGGAGGGTCCATGCTTGCTTTTAGGTGCTACTGAGTTTGTGCAGCAAGGTAAGAATAGTAATCCCCATGGTCATGAGATAGGAGGGCCCATGCTTGCGAATGGCGTGCTAATGAGTTTGTGCAGAAAGGTAGGAAAGGTTATCCCCATGATCATGTGATAGGAGGGCCCATGCTTGCTAAGGCATGCTACTGAGTTAGTACAGCAAGGTAGGAAAGGTTATCCCCATGGTCATGAGATGGGAGGGCCCATGTTTGCTAAGGTGTGCTACTAAGTTTGTGCAGCCAGGTAATAAAGGTTATCCCTATGGTCATGAGATAAAAGGGCCCATGCTTGCTAAGGCGTGCTTCTGAGTTTGTGCAGCAAGGTAAAAAAGTTATCCCCGCGGTTATGAGATAGGAGGGCCCATGCTTGCTTAAGGCATGCTACTGAATTTGTGCAGCAAGGTAGGAAAGGTTATCGCAGCGGTCATGAGATAGGAGGGCCCATGCTTGCTAAGGGGTGCTACTGAATTTGTGTAGCAAGGTAAGAATAATTATCCCCACGGTCATGAGATAGGAGGGCCCATGCTTGCTAAGGCGTGATACTGAGTTTGTGCAGCAAGGTAGGAAAGATTATCCCTGCGGTCATGAGATAGGAGGGCCCATATTTGCTAAGGCATGCTACTGAGATTGTGCAGCAATGTAGGAAAGGTTATCCCAACGATCATGTGATAGGAGGGCCCATGCTTGCTAAGGCATGCTACTGAGTTTATGCAGCAAGGTAGGAAAGGTTATCCCTGTAGTCATGAGATAGGAGGGCCCGTGAGATACAGCAGGTAATGCTTGCTAAGTCGTGCTACTGAGTTTGTGCAGCAAGGTAGGAAAGGTTATCCCTGCGGTTATTAGATAGGAGGGTCCATGCTTGCTTTTGGGTGCTACTGAGTTTGTGCAGCAAGGTAAGAATAGTAATCCCCATGGTCATGAGATAGGAGGGCCCATGCTTGCGAATGGCGTGCTAATTAGTTTGTGCAGCAAGGTAGGAAAGGTTATCCCCATGGTCATGAGATGGGAGGGCCCATGTTTGCTAAGGTGTGCTGCTAAGTTTGTGCAGCCAGGTAATAAAGGTTATCCCTATGGTCATGAGATAGGAGGGCCCATGCTTGCTAAGGCGTGCTACTGAGTTTGTGCAGCAAGGTAGAAAAGTTATCCCCGCGGTTATGAAATAGGAGGGCCCATGCTTGCTAAGGCGTGCTACTGAGATTGTGCAGCAATGTAGGAAAGGTTATCCCCATAGTCATGAGATAGGAGGGCCTATGCTTGCTAAGGCGTGCTACTAAATTTTTGCAGCAAGGTAGGAAAGGTTATCCCTGCTGTCATGAGATAGGAGGCCCCATGTTTGTTAAGGCGTGCTACTGAGTTTGTTCAGCAAGGTAGGAAAGATTATCCCCAGGGTCATGTGATAGGAGGGCCAATGCTTGCTAAGGCGTGCTACTGAGTTAGTGCAGCAAGGTAGGAAAGGGTATCCCCAGGGTCATGTGATAGGAGGGCCAATGCTTGCTAAGGCGTGGTACTGAGATTGTGCAGCAATGTAGGAAAGGTTATCCCCATAGTCATGAGATAGGAGGACCCATGCTTGCTAAGGCATGCTACTAAGTTTGTGCAGCAGGTAGGAAGGGTTTTCCTACGATCATGTGATAGGAGGGCCCATGCTTGCTAAGGCGTGCTACTGAGTTTATGCAGCAAGGTAGGAAAGGTTTTCCCTGTAGTCATGAGATAGGAGGGCCCGTGAGATAGTTCATGCTTGCTAAGTCGTGCTACTGAGTTTGTGCAGCAAGGTAGGAAAGGTAATCGCTATGGTCATGAGATAGGAGGGCCCATGCTTACGAATGGCGTGCTACTGAGTTTGTGCAGAAAGGTAGAAAAAAGGTTATCCCCGCGGTTTTGTGATTGGAGGGCCCATGCTTGCTAAGGAGTGCTACTGACTTTGTGCAGCAAGGTAGGAAAGGTTATCCCTGCGGTCATGTAATATGAGGGCCCATGCTTGCTAAGTCATGCTACTGAGTTTGTGCAGCAAGATAGGAAAGGTTATCCCTGCGGTCATGAGATAGGAGGGCTCATGTTTGCTAAGGCGTGCTACTGAGATTGTGCAGCAATGTAGGAAAGGTTATCATGAGATAGGAGGACCCATGCTTGCTAAGGCATGCTACTGAGTTTGTGCAGCAAGATAGGAAAGGTTATCCCTGCGGTCATGAGATAGGAGGGCTCATGTTTGTTAAGGCGTACTACTGAGTTTGTGCAGAAAGATAGGAAAGGTTATCCCCACGATCATGTGATAGGAGGGCCCATGCTTGCTAAGGCGTGCTTCTAAGTTTGTGCAGCAAGGTAGGAAATTTTATCCCTGCGGTCATGAGATAGGAGGGCCCATGCTTGCTAAGGCGTGCTACTGAGTTTGTTTAGCAAGGAAGGAAAGAATATCCCTGCGGTCATGTGATAGGAGGGCCCATGCTTGCTAAGGCTTGCTACTAAGTTTGTGCAGCAAGGTAGGAAAGGATATCACCATGGTCATGAGAGAGGAGGGCCCATGTTTGCTAAGGCGTGCTACTTAGTTTGTGCAGCAAGGTAGTAAAGGTTATCCCTGAGGTCATGAGAAAGGAGGGCCCATGCTTGCTAATGCGTGCTACTGAGATTGTGCAGCAATGTAGGAAAGTTTATCCCCATAGTAATGAGGTAGGAGGACCCATGCTTGCTAAGGCGTGCTACTGAGTTTGTGCAGCATGGTAGGAAAGGTTATCGCTACGTTCATGAGATAGGAGGGCCCATGCTTGCGACAGCGTGCTACTGAGTTTGTGCAAAAAGGTAGGAAAGGTTATGCCTTCTGTCCTGAGATAGGAGAGCCAATGCTTGCTAAGGTGTGCTAATGAGTTTGTGCAGCAAGGTAGGAAAGGTTATCCCCACGGTTTTGTGATTGGAGGACCCATGCTTGCTAAGGCGTGCTACTGAGTTTGTGCAGCAAGGTAGGAAAGGTTATCCCTGTGATCATGAGATAGGAAGGCCCATGTTTGCTAAGGCGTACTACTGAGATTGGGCAGAAATGTAGGAAAGGTTATCCGCATAGTCATGAGATAGGAGGACCCATGCTTGCTAGACGTGCTACTGAGTTTGTGAAGCAGGGTAGGAAATGCTATCCCTGCATTAATGTGATAGGACTCGGAGGGCTCATTCTTGCTAAAGCATGTTACTGAGTTTGTGCAGCAAGGTAGGAAAGGTTATCCACACGGTCATGAGATAGGAGGGCCCATGTTTGCTAAGGCGTGCTACTAAGTTTGTGCAGCAAGGTAGGAAAGGTTATCCCCACTGTTATGAGATAGGACGGCCCATGCTTGCTAAGGCATGTTACTGAGTTTGTGCAGCAAGGTAGGAAAGGTTATCCGGCGGTCATGTGATAGGAGAGCCCATGCTTGCTAAGGCGTGCTACTGAGTTTGTGCAGCAAGGTAGGAAAGGTTATCCCCGTGGTCAAGAGATAGAAGGGCCCATGCTTGCTAAGGCGTGCTACTGAGTTTGTGCAGCAAGGTAGGAAAGGTTATCCCCATGGTCATGAGATAGAAGGGCCCATGCTTGCTAAGGCGTACTACTGAGTTTGTGCAGCAAGGTAGGAAATGTTATCCCTGCGTTCATGTGATAGGACTTGGAGTGCTCATGCTTGCTAAGGCGTGCTACTGAGTTTGTGCAGCAAGGAAGGAAAGGTTCTCCCCGTGGTCATGAGATAGAGGGGCCCATGCTTGCTAAGGCATGCTACTGAGTTTGTGCAGCAAGGTAGGAAAGGTTATCCGGCGGTCATGTGATAGGAGAGCCCATGCTTGCTAAGGCGTGCTACTGAGTTTGTGCAGCAAGGTAGGAAAGGTTATCCCCGTGGTCAAGAGATAGAAGGGCCCATGCTTGCTAAGGCGTGCTACTGAGTTTGTGCAGCAAGGTAGGAAAGGTTATCCCCATGGTCATGAGATAGAAGGGCCCATGCTTGCTAAGGCGTACTACTGAGTTTGTGCAGCAAGGTAGGAAATGTTATCCCTGCGTTCATGTGATAGGACTTGGAGTGCTCATGCTTGCTAAGGCGTGCTACTGAGTTTGTGCAGCAAGGTAGGAAAGGTTCTCCCCGTGGTCATGAGATAGAGGGGCCCATGCTTGCTAAGGCATGCTACTGAGTTTGTGCAGCATGGTAGGAAAGGTTATCCCTGCGGTCATGAAATAGGAGGGGCCATGCTTACTAAGGAGTGCTACTGCTAGATAATGAAAGTAATATGCCTTTTGCTATGGACATTCTCACACACTGGTCCATCTGCCCCCTCAGTACAGTACAAGTAGCCCTTCTCCCCTAGTTTCTTCATTAGGAATATTCCAATCCATCAGAAAACACTTTATTTACACAAGCTCTTGATATTGCGTTTAGTTCTCTAATTCAAGGCCTCTATTTTCTCTGAAAGTAATGTACTTTGTATGCACTATTTTCTGCTTGTTCATTGGCTATCGGTTAGATTACGAGTTTTGCGTTAGAGGCTATGCGGTGCTAATGAGTAGTTTTTACTCACCGCTCACTTTCCTACAGCGCTGGTATCACGAATTTTTACAAACCCGTTGTTAAAAGACAAGAAGTGAGTGTTGAGAAAATTTTTGCTCCTTACCGCACTTCAATACCAGCGCTGCTTAAGTCAGCGGTGAGCTGGTCGTACGTGCTTGTGCACGATTTCTCCATAGGAATCAACGGGGAGAGCCAGCTGAGAAAAAGTCTAACACCTGCAAAAAAGCAGCGTAAAACTCAGTAACGCAGCCCCATTGACTCCTATGGGGAAATAAAATTTATGTCTACACCTAACACCCTAACATGAACCCTGAGTCTAAACACCCCTAATCTTACACTTATTAACCCCTAATGTGCCACCCCGACATTGCCGACACCTACATTATTCTTATTAATCCCTAATCTTCCGCTCCGGACACCGCCACCACCTACATTATATTTATGAACCCCTAATCTGCTGCCCCCAAAATCGCCGTCACCTACATTATATTTATTAACCCTTAATCTGCCGCCCCCAATGACGCCGCCACCTACCTACACTTATTAACCCCTAATCTGCCTCCCCAACATCACCGCCACTATAAAAAACATATTAACCCCTAAATCGCCGCACTCCCGCCTCGCAAGCATTAGTTAAATATTATTAACCTCTAATTTGCCGTCCCTAACATCGCCGCCACCTACCTACATTTATTAACCCCTAATCTGCCGCCCCCAACGTCGCCGACACTATACTAAATGTATTAACCCCTAAACCTAAGTCTAACCCTAACACCCCCTAACTTAAATATAATTTAAATAAATATAAATAAAATTACTATAATTAGCTAAATTATTCCTATTTAAAACTAAATACTTACTTTAAAATAAACCCTAAGATAGCTACAATATAACTAATAGTTACATTGTATGTAGCTTAGGGTTTTTTTTTATTTTACAGGCAAGTTTGTATTTATTTTAACTAGGTAGAATAGTTATTAAATAGTTATTAACTATTTAATAACTACCTAGCTAAAATAGGTACAAAGAAATTCCAGCAGCACAACAATGGTGAATAATCTTCCAAATTTATTAGGTACCTGGAGGTAAAATAATGACGTTTCGGGCTCAGTAGCCCTTAATCATATGACCTTCATGCAGTGTACAACTTCCTTAAATACCCAACACCACAGGTGTGGTCAATAATAATATTACCTAGCTTATACCTGCAACAATTTTCTAATCTTAGCGCCACCTAGTGGTGTATATTAATTAATACATCAAATTTTTTTAAAAAAAAGTCTAACAGTGTTACATACTCGTATTTCAACTACATGTTACATCTCATATAGAAATTACAGAACAATGCAAAATTTAATATTTACAAAGATAGTAGTGAGGGGCAATTCTTCATCTCAACGTTCATATCTAGAAAAGGGATTTTTGTAGAATCTGCAAAATCACAAAAAGATATTAAAATCAATTTCACGGTTCATTCCTTTAGGATACAGACAATCTAGCCTATAGATCCACATAGACTCTCTCTTTTCTAAGATCAGTTCTCTGTCCCCACCTCTTCGTGGGACAGGGACATGATCTATAATTTGAAATTTGAACTGTGCAATCAAATGGCCAAAACTCAGAAAATGATTGGAGACAGGGGCATTAAAATCTTTACATCTAATATTAGACTTATGCTGTATGATTCTATCCCTTACCCTTTGGGTGGTCTCTCCAATATAAATCCACCCACATGGGCATTTAATTAAGTAAATTGCATAATCGGTATTACAAGTGTAAAAGCCATTAATTTTATAAACTTTACCAGTTAAAGGATGTGTAAAATTACGGCCCTTAGCCATGTTATTACAATTAGCACACCCAAGACAGGGATAGCAGCCCAAGCCTTTTCCAGAGATATAACCTTGTTTTAATTTCCTACTCCCTATATCTGCTCGCACAAGTTTGTCTTTGATACTCGTACCTTTTCTATATGCGGGCATAGGTCCATTAACAAAAACCTTATTATCTGGGTGACAATCTCTTAACAAAAAACAGTATTTATTGACAATTTTTTGTATTTTATAACTTTGATTGCTGTACTCTGAAACAAATATAATTCTACCTTCTCTATTGTCCACTTTATTTTTATTTTTACTGGTTAATGTATCATTCTTGGCTCTTTTCATTTCATTATTTATGAGGTCAACCGGATAGCCCCTATCTCTAAATCTTTCTCCCATCTCTTCTAGTCTTGTTTCAATAAGTTGTTCATTTGACACAATTTTTTTAACTCTAGTCATTTGACTTCTAGGTAAAGATTTAATCAAAGAGAGTGGATGCGCACTTGTATAATGTAATAGACTATTCTTGTCTGTACTCTTCCTGTATAAGTCTGTTTTAAGACTACCACCTTCTTTATAGACCAAAGTGTCTAGAAAATTGATTGATTGCTCATCCCAAGTTAGGGTAAATTTGATACATCTTGTGGCTCTATTCAGCTCCTCCACAAACTCCAATAGGGATCTAATGTTGCCCCACCATATTCCAAAGACATTGTCTATTTACCGCCACCAAGTGGCGCCATACAGAAGAAACATCTTATTTTGGTAAACAAACTTCTCCTCAAATGTTGACATAAATAAATTTGCATAGGTAAGGGCGACATTGAATCCCATTGCAGTACCCTTAACTTGCATGTAAAAATTGTCCTCAAAAAGAAAGTAGTTAGCTCTTTTGCGGCCCAAAGTCCCTAACCTAAAAATAAAACCCACCAAATACAGCCTTAAAAAACCTAACACTAACCCCCTGAAGATCGAATTACTGTTCTGAAGATCCGACATCCATCCTCAAGGAAGCGTCGGATGGATGAAGATAGAAGATGCCGTCTGGATGAAGACTTCTGCCCGTCTGGAGGACCACTTCGCCCGGCTTGGATGAAGATTTCTCCCGGCTTCGTTAAGGAATTCGACCCGGTTGGATGAAGACTTCTGCCGCTTCCTTGAGGATGGATGTCGGATCTTCAGAACAGCAAGTCGATCTTCAGGGGGTTAGTGTTAGGTTTTTTTAAGGGTGTATTGGGTGTGATTTATTTTTAGGTTAGGGACTTTGTGCTGCAAAAGAGCTAACTTCCCTTGTAAGGGCAATGCCTATCCAAATGCCCTTTTCAGGGTAATGGGGAGCTTAGGTTTTTTTTACATATTATTTTATTTGGGGGGTTGGTTGTGTGGGTGGTGGGTTTTACTGTTGGGGGGGGTTGTTTGTATTTTTTTTTACAGGTAAAAGAGCTGATTACTTTAGGGCAATGCCCCGCAAAAGGCCCTTTTAAGGGCTATTGGTAGTTTAGTTTAGGCTAGGTTTTTTTTATTTTGGGGGGTCTTTTTTATTTTGATAGGGCTATTAGATTAGGTGTAATTAGTTTAAATATCTTGTAATTTGTTTATTATTTTCTGTAATTTAGTGTGTGTTTGTTTTTGTACTTTAGCTAATTTAATTTAGGTAATTTTATTTAATTTAGTTAATTTATTTAATTATAGTGTAGTGTTAGGTGTTATTGTAACTTAGGTTAGGTTTCATTTTACAGATACTTTTGTATTTATTTTAGCTAGGTAGTTATTAAATAGTTAATAACTATTTAATAACCATTCTACCTAGTTAAAATAAATACAAACTTGCCTGTAAAATAAAAATAAACCCTAATATAGATACAATGTAACTATTAGTTATATTGTAGCTAGCTTGGGGTTTATTTTATAGGTAAGTATTTAGTTTTAAATAGGAATTGTTTAGGAAATTATAGGAATTTTTAGTTAGATTTATTTTAATTATATTTAAGTTAGGGGTGTTAGGGTTAGACCTAGGTTTAGTGGCGGCGACATTGGGGGCGGCAAATTAGGGGTTAATAAATGTAGGTAGGTGTCGGCGATGTTAGGGACGGCAGATTAGGGGTTAATAATATTTAACTAATGTTTGTGAGGCGGGAGAGCGACGGATTAGGGGTTAATATGTTTATTATAGTGGTGGCGACGTTGGGGCGGCAGATTGGGGTTAATAAGTGTAGGTAGGTTGCGGTGACATTGGGGGCGGCAGATTAGGGGTTAATAAATATAATGTAGGTGTCGGCGATGTTGGGGGCAGCAGATTAGGGGTTCATAAATATAATGTAGGTGGCGGCGGGGTCCGGAGCAGCAGATTAAGGGTTAAAAATTTTATTTTAGTGTTTGGGATGCCTCGGTTTAGGGGTTAATTGGTAGTTTATGGGTGTTAGTATACTTTTTAGCACTTTAGTTATGAGTTTCATTCTACAGCGTTGTACCATAAAACTCTTAACTACTGACTTTTAAATGAGTTAGGACTCTTGATGGGGTAGGGTGTACAGCTCACTTTTTGGCCTCCCAGGACAGACTCGTAATACCGGCGCTATGGAAGTCCCATAGAAAAAAGACTTTACAAAGTTTACGTAAGTCGTTTTGCAGTAAGGCCAAAGAAGTGTGCGGTGACCCTAAACCTTCAAGACTCGTAATAGCAGCGGTAGTGAAAAAGCAGCGTTAGGACCTCTTAACGCTGCTTTTTTACCTTAATGCACAACTCGTAATCTAGCCGTTTGTTTGATAAAATATATAGGGCTAGATTACAAATAACATAGTAACATAGCAGATGAGGTTAAAAAAAGACAGAAGTCCATTGAGTTCAACCTATAAAAATCTTAATTTATTTACAATAAATGCTCCAGTTGAGCTTAAATTAATCCCATTAAAAAGGTGACCCATTTATCACAAGCAATCATATCCCTGACTTCTGTTTCTAGCCAGAAATGTATCTAAACTATTTTAAATGTATCTAAAGTTTTGGCATTTACTACCTCCTTAGGTAATGAGTTCCACAATTTAATTGCCCTTACAGTGATTTTTTTTTTACGTTGCTGGAGATTTAGGGTTAGATTACAAATGCGCACAAAAAGTCGAACTTTGAAGAAAACAGCCCACTCTCATGCAAACCGATCACATATTCTCATATTCGCTAACCTGACATAAAAATATAAATATTTCACATTCCAATGTTCTGCACATAGCAGAATATATTCTATTTATTCACAAATACATTTTTGTATATATATATATATATATATATATATGATAGTTTTTTGGTACAATATATATCTATACATTCATATATATATATATATATATATATATATATATATATATACCGTATTTTCCGGCGTATAAGACTACTTTTTAACGCTTGAAAATCTTCTCAAAAGTCGAGGGTCGTCTTATACGCCGGCTGTCATTTTGTAAGCCTTATTATTACAGAGTACAGGCTCCACTGAAACAGGCGGGTACTGGGCGGGTGCTGTCAGGTCCTATCTACCTTTTATTTTTGTTACTGGCCCTTTATTTGTGGTTGTCACGTTGCCTTATTTAAGTTCCCTGTTACCAGCATTCCTCGCTGGATTAATTTTCCTCCTGCACTTGTGGGAGTGTTACCTATCGCCAATCCGGCTTCTCCATCCTCTCAGCTCCTCCTGCTGCAGCTGTCTTGCAGACTGAAGCGCTTGTCAGCACTTTGCTCCGTCTTCTCAGTGAGACGCCTTCTCTACCTGGCTACGTCATCAGTGGCGGAACACGTTGCTCCTGTTACCGCTCTCAGGAAATTCTCCTCTACAGACGCGGGTATCTCACGGACCTTGCAGCTAATCCTGAATGTATGAATCAACATACGGTGAGCAGGTTGCTATTCATATATATTGTGCATATTTAAGAGCTGATTATTGTATTACCTTAAGCTTAACGAACATAGCAGTCTAGTTACAACATCTGAAGTATACATTTCATATTACGATACTAGTCAGTGTGATACACCCTTCCCTCATGATCCGGTTAATGATATCTATGCCTTGACATTAGGAGGTACTATCCTTACTGTGAATGTGTTACATCTAGTTGGTGTGCTTGCTGCATTCATTGAGGGGGTAAGGGGGTAGTCTAGGGGGTAGTCTTATACGGCGAGTATAGCACAAACCCTATATTTTTAACAGGAAAAGTAGGGGGTCGTCTTATACGCCCAGTCATCTTATACGCCAGAAAATACGGTATATATATATATATATATATATATATATATATATATATATATATATACAGAGAGAAGTGCACTCCCAGGAACTACAAACCAGCTCTCCTTAACTCGTCCACCATCTCTGAGCGGCGGACAGCAATCAGACCGATCGAATACGATCGGGTGTATTGACACCCCGACCAATCTGCAGGGGGTGGCATTGCACAAGCAGCGTATCATGTCCGCCCGCCATATTATATTTTGGCCCCAAAATGAGGTCTTACCAGGAATTTATATAGTGACAGAATTATGCTTTTCTCCCTTGCATCAATGCCTCTTTTAATACATGCTAGTATCTTATTAGCCTTAGAAGCCACTGCCATGCATTGTGCATCCATCTTTTGTTATTTATTACTACTCCCAAATCCCTTTCCTCCTCCGTTAGGCTAAATATAGTCCCATTTAAATAATACATTGCCTGTTTATGTTTACTTCCAAAGTGTAGAACCTTGCATTTTCCTGTATTAAGGGGCCTATTTATCAAAGCGTCAACTGAAAATACGCTGGAATTCCGTGTCGTAATTATTGCAAGATTGATCCGCCGTAGTTATCAAAGCATCAAGATCATCAAAGTTTGAAATTTGTGACATAAAATACAATCCCGCGATCTCAATCCAAAAGAGATCAATGCGAGTTGCAAACCGTGGTATTTGAGCTGAATCGTGTTCATTCACCCTCCTAATCGACACTATTTGAAGCAAAAATTCTACAGTTACACTCATGCCTTTTCTGACTCTGCATACCTAGTTTTCAATCCGCCACCCTTGAGGTCGCGGATACCATAGAATTCAATGGGAGTCGGAAAACACAGAAAGCTTATGTTCGAAGCTGCAAGGTACACTAGTAGATATAGGGATAATAATAAAATAAATACATTACTACTTATGGATTATGTTACATCTTTGTCTCTCATTACAAAGCAAGGGGACAATATTCTTGCTTTTCACACCAAATTTGACTCCTATTATACTTATTTGCAAATGGATATTTTAAGAGCTGGGTCAGTTTTCTCTCTGCATCTGTGTAACCCCTCATGATTTCAGTCTAGTTTTAAACATCACCCCTACACAGGTGTTATAATATGGGCTGGCATATAAAATGACATTTCTAAATGAAAATTAAATTAAAGAGAAGGAAGAAAAACACTGAAAATAGCATGACAGTAAAGAGGTGATTTTAATTTCTGCTGTATCTGTATCATGACAGTTTAATGTTAGGTAAATTATCCCTTTAAGCAATTAGCGTAAGATTAAATTGAATCAAACATCATTTGAATTTTAAAATCATTGTCTAAAGTATTACACTGTAAGTGTCCTAATGTCATCATCAATGCTTGACTTTAATACTAATTTCACATATACATACTTTCAAAGTGTAATAAACATTGTAACAAATGGAACTTACAAGTTCTGATGAGTGATCAATGACACAAGTATCGAGCAATTTGATTAGTTAGTGATAATATAAAATGTATATTTAAATCTGATTAGCTGATGTCATAAATCATGTGATTATGCATTTACCAATCAAAAGTTGTGGAAACTTTCACTAGTTTGTGCGTTGTTTAGGAGTATTGCGTCAAATTTGGTGCGAAAAGTGTTGCGTCAAATTTGGTGAGAAGTGGAGAGTGAGACTTGTATTACATGCCTTAAACATGGTGCAAATAGATTTTTTTTTTTTAAAAAAGGAAGTTAGCTATATTATGTTATTATGTTATGTATTTACATTTATTTCATTTTTATCTCTATATCTACTAGTGCACCAAGTTTGGAGCAATACTTCGCACCAAATTTGGAGCAATAATATTGTCCCCTTGCTTTGAAATGAGAGACAAAGATGTAACATAATCCATAAGTAGTAATGTATTTTTCATTTTTATCCCTATATCTACTAGTGCACCAAGTTTGGAGCAATTCTTTGCACCAAATTTGGAGCAATAATATTGTCCCCTTGCTTTGAAATGAGAGACAAAGAAGTAACATAATCCATAAGTAGTAATGTATTTTTCATTTTTATCCCTATATCTACTAGTGCACCAAATTTGGAGCAATACTTGAATCGGATTTATGTGTATGTGTGTATATACATGTTTATTTATGTGTTTATATGTGTTAATATGTATATACATAAATATATACACATATATACACATATATACATTTTGAAGCCCTTTCCACTCAAATACCTTAAAACATGAAAAATAATTTGTATTCATTTTTTATATTGTAATGTGTTTTACTGTGTTTTAAAAGAAATATTTAACATTCCAATGTTCTTCACTTAGAAGAAAATGTTTTTATTTATAAAAAATATTTATTTATATATATATATATATATATATATATATATATATATATATATATATATATATATACACAGTATATATATATATATATATATATATATATATATATACACAGACACACTCACCAGCCACTTTATTAGGTACACCTTTTCAATTGCTTGGTAACACAAATTGCTAATCAGCCATTAGCATGGCAGCAACTCGATGCATTTAGGAATCTAGATGTGGTGAAGACGACTTGATGAAGTTCAAACCGAGCATCAGAATAGGGAAGAAAGGGGATTTAAGTACTTTGAACTTGGCATAGTGCCAGACGGGGTGGTTTTTGAGTATTTCAAAAACTGCTGATCTAATATTTTCACGCACAACCATCTCTAGGGTTTACAGAGAATGGTCCAAAAATATGAAAATACTTTGAACCATGACGCAGATGGACTACAGCAGCAGAAGACCACACCGGGTTCCACTCCTGTCAGCTAAGAACAGGAAACCGAGGCTACAATTCGCACAGGCTCACCAAAATTGGACAATAGAAGATTGGAAAAACATTGCCTGGTCTGATGAGTCTCAATTTCAGCTGCAACATTCAGATGGTAGGGACAGAATTTGGAGTAAACAACATGAAAACATAGATTCATGCTGCCTTGTATCAACGGTTCAGGCTGTTGGTGGTGGTGTAATGGTGTGGGGGATATTTTCTTGGCATACTTTGGGCCCCTTAGTACTAATTGAGCATAGTTTATATGCCATGGCCTACCTGAGTATTGTTGCTGACCATGTCCATCCCTTTATGACTACAGTGTACCCATCTTCTGATGGCTACTTCCAGCAGGATAATGCACCATGTCACAAAGCTCAAATCATCTCAAACTGCTTTCTTGAACATAACTATGAGTTCATTGTACTCCAATGGCCTCCACAGTCACCAGATCTCAATCCAATAGAGTACCTTTAGGATATGGTGTAATGGGAGATTCGCATCATGAATGTGCAGCACGAAAAAAACACCTTTTTGAATCGATGCGACGAAGAATTAAGGCAGTTCTGAAGGCAAAAGGGGGTTCAACCTGGTACTAGCAAGGTGTACCTAATAAAGTGGCCGGTGAGTGTGTATATATATATATATATATATATATATACGATGAGTGTTAAACGCTATCCACCCTTATTAAAAGATTACTTCTAGTTAAGTTTGCGTGCAAGCAAAAAAAAAAACACAGACATTTAAGCTGTAAAACATAAATACAAGTAACATATGATCAACTGAATGTAAATTTGTGCCAACAGATAAAGCTTAAAGGTGGAGGTTTGGTACTAGTGTTCTTGGGGTGGGGATTGGGTAGGTGCAGGTGCAGTTAATAGTGTTCTTGGGGTGGGGATTGGGTAGGTGCAGGTGCAGTTACTAGTGTTCTAGGTTTGGGTATTAAGAAGGTGCAGGTGCAGTTACTAGTGTTCTAGGGGTGGGAATTTGGTAGGTGCAGGTGCAGTTACTAGTGTTCTAGGGGTGGGGATTTTGTTTAGCAGTAGTAATTTGGGGGTGAAAAATAGAAAATTGGGTTTATTTACAATCCTTGCTCGCCCTAGAACTGCCATTGGCAGAGGCGCATGGCATGACACACACAATGACACACACATAACACACACACACACATGGCACACACACATGACATGGCACACACAGTTACCATGGCACACACACACATGGCACCACACACATGGCATGGCTTATACATGCCACACACGCACACATGGCACATGCACGTGACATGGCACACATGACATGGTGCACACAGAGAGCATGGCACACACACATGACATGACACACACAGATAGCATGGCACACACATGGCACCACACACACACACACACATGGCATGGCTCACACACACGACACACACACACACACACATGGTATGGTATATACATGCCAGACACACACATGGCATAGCACACACATAGCACACGCACACATATGGCATGACAGTCACTCACATGGCATGGCAAACACACACAACACACACACATGACATGGCACACATACACATGACATGGTACATACTCATGGCATGCCACACACAAACATGGCAGACACATAGGGCATTTCACACACATGGCATACACAGATGGCATGGCACATACATGGCATGGCATGTACACATGGCATGACACACATATGGCATGGCACACACATGGTATGGCACACACATGGCATACATATACATGGCACACACACACATGGCATGGCACATGCACACACATGGCATGGCACACACACATGGCATGGTACACACACATGACATGGTACACACACACATGGCATGGCACACGCACACACATATGGCATGGCACACACACATATGGCATGGCACACGCACACACATGACATGGTACACACACATGGCATGGTACACACACATATGGCATGGCGCACACACAGCATTAGACACTGGCTGATACAACCTATTCTAAACCACTTCATAACTAAATAAATAAATGGTAAAAACAGAAAGCTATATTTATATCTCAACACTTTCACCAGAAAACAATTTGCTACTGTTGCAACCTTTTTGAAGCAATTTGTGTAAAATAATCTTAGTTTATTCATAAAATGTCATTAAATGGAAACACTATAAACAAGGCACGCAATCTGGAAGAGATTTAAGCTTTGTTCACTGCAGCCAATATAAACATGTTAAGATGTCAAGATGCCGGCAAAATCTAACAAAGAAATTGGAAAAAGACTTTAAACTCTTAGAAAAACAATTTTAGGCATTTTGTAAATAATCAGAGAGTTGTATTGCTTCTGTAGTCCAAGAATATAATCATCAACGCTTGCTATTTGCAGAGATATATGCTACTCTCCTGTATTTACTCCATAGGATACGACTAACAGAGAACAGGTGCTATCTGCAAGTGACCACTAGAATTATCCTCAGCTCCAGCTGAAGAAAGATTTCGGCAAGCTTACAAGTGGAGCGGTAAATTGCGGTTCAGCTTGCGCATTAACTGTGCTAGACTTCAGCTTTTTGCGTCCGTCAGGTAACGTGCGTATTACAGGTAAAACGTTTTTTCATGAGTGATAACCCAACACGCGCAAAAAGCCAAACTTGGAATATTAGAGGCTCATGTAATAGACGTACAGTATATAGAGGGTCATGTGATGACCATATCGCATCAAGAGGGCGTCCACAGGAATTTTTCCAAGGGGGGGGGGGGCAAACATAATTATGCAATCATATGTGTGTTGTGTATATATTGTAGTGAACAGCTAATAAGTTTCACCTACATGTGCTGACAGAGGCTATAAGGTGAAATAAGAATATCACTTTTTCTGTGGTTATTGCTGTTTCCTATAGAACAAAGCATCCTGCTAGCTATCAGCATGGCACATCTTGACTTGGCAAGATATGCCAACTCTTCTTTACAAAAACACTCCAAATCTGTCAGATTGTGAGGGCATCTCCTGTGCACAGCCCTCTTCAGATCACCCCACAGATTTTCGATGGGATTCAGGTATGGGCTCTGGCTGGGCCATTCCAAAACTTTAATCTTCTTCTGGTCAAGCCATTCCTTTGTTGATTTGGATGTATGCTTTGGGTTGTTGTCATGATGAAAGATTAAGTTCATCTTCATGTTCAGCTTTCTAGCAAAAGCCTGAAAGTTTTGTTCCAATATTTACTGGTATTTGGAACTGTTCATAATTATCTCTACCTTGACTAAGGCCCTAGTTCCAGCTGACGAAAAACAGCCCCAAAGCATGATGCTCCCACCACCATGCTTCACTGTGGGAACGGCATTCTTTTGGTGATGTGCAGTGTTGTTTTTGTGCCAAACATATCTTTTTGAATTATGGCCAAAAAGTTCAACCTTGGTTTCATCAGACCATAACACCTTTTCCCACATGCTTTTGGGAGACTTTAGATGTGTTTTTGCAAAATTTAGCCGGGCTTGGATTTTTTTCTTCGTAAGAAAAGGCTTCTGTCTTGCCACTCTACCCTATTGCCCAGACAAATTATTTTGTGCTGTGTTTCATGGGATATCTAATGCCTTGGAAATTCTTTTGTACCCTTTTCCTGACTGATACCTTTTAACAATGAGATCCCTCTGATGCTTTGGAAGCTCTCTGCGGACCATGGCTTTTGCTGTAGGATGCAACTAAAAAAATGTCAGGAAAGACCTACTAGAACAGCTGAACTTTATTTGGGGTTAATCAGAGGCATTTTAAATGATGGCAGGTGTGTACTGACTCCTATTTAACCTGATTTTGAATGTGATTGCTAAGTTCTGAACACAGCTACATCCCTCCACCTAAAAGATTTCAGTTTGTTTTTCAATTGAGTTGTACAGTTTATAGGTCACATTAAAGGTGGAAAAAGTTCTGAAATGATTTATCTTTGTCTTATTTTTTTTACATCACAGAAACCTGACATTTTAACAGGGGTGTGTAGACATATATATACACACATATATACATGCACACATATATACACACACAGTCACACAGGGGTCAAGTCGGACGGGAACGCATGGGAACGGAGTTCCTGCACTATTTTTTCAGGAGGAACTAAGGCCCCTCTGGACAGAGAACAGAAACACTTCAATAACAATTTTTTTTGTAGGACTTGACCCCTGTACACACACACACACATATATACATGCACACATACGGTATATACACACACATATATACATGCACACATGCGGTATATACACACACACATATACCTGTATATATATACATACACACATAAATATCCTATAATATAAAAGGCCAAGTGTGTTTGTCCGAAGCTGTCATGCGCAGTAGAGACTGTGCGAGGACAAACACTCCTGGCCTTTAACAGACTGACCTGGCATCTGTTGATCTGGGATCCTCCGCCGGGAGAATAGTAGGCGTGACGGGGCGGGCAGGGCCGACTGGGCATGACATGGGCGGGGTGGATGTGAGACAGACGGGGCCGAACGGGACGTGGGCTGGGCAGGCGGACATGACGGGGCCAGGGGCAGGGGTCAGGGCGCCATGGCCATGAGAGATATAGTTAAAAAGAGTGGGGGATAGAGAGAGCAAAAGAGTGGGGGATAGAGAGAGCAAAAGAGTGGGGGATAGAGAGAGCACAAGAGAGGGAGAGAGACAGCAAAATAGAGGGCGGAGAGAGAGCAAGAGAAAGGGGAGAGAGAGAGCAAAAAGAGAGGGAGGGAGAGATAGAGCAAAAGAGAGGGAGAGAGACAGCAAAATAGAGGGTGGAGAGAGAGCAAAAGAAAGGGGAGAGAGAGAGCAAAAGAGAGGGATGGAGAGAGAGAGAAAAAGAGAGGGAGAGAGACAGCAAAAGAGAGGGAGGAAAAAAGGGAGAGAGCACAAAAGAGAGGGGGGAGAGCACAAAAGAAAGGGTAGAGAGAGAGCGCAAAAGAGAGGGGAGAGAGCGCAAAAGAGAGGGGGGAGAGAGAGCAAAAGAGAGGGGGAGAGAGAGCATAAGAGAGGGGGGAAAGAGAGAGCAAAAGAGAGGAGAGAGACAGCTAAAGAGAGGGAGAGAGAAAGCAAAAGAGAGGGGGAAAGAGAGCAAAAGAAAGGAGAGAGAGAGAGCAAAAGAGGGAGGATAGAAAGAGCAGAAGAGGGGGGATAGAGAGAGCAAAAGAGAGGGAGAGAGACAGCAAAAGAGAGGGGGGAGAGAGAGCAAAAGAAATGGGGAGAGAGAGAGAGCAAAAGAGGTGGGATAGAGAGAGCAAAAGAGAAGGAGAGAGACAGCAAATGAGAGGGAGAGAGACAGCAAAAGAGAGGGAGAGAGACAGCAAAAGAGAGGGGGGAGAGAGAGCAAAAGAGAGGGAAATAGACAGCAAAATAGAGGGGGGAGAGCAAAAGAAAGGGGAGTGAGCAAAAGTGAGGGAAGGAGAGAGAGCAAAAGAGAGAAAGAGAGACAGCAAAAGAGAGGGGGATGAAAGGGGAGAGAGCAAAAGAGAGGGGGTAGAGAGAGAGCAAAAGAGAGGGGGATAGAGAGAGCAAAAGAGAGGCGAGAGAGCACAAAAGAAAGGGGGGACAGAGCCAAAGAGGGGGGGGGGGGGGGAGAGAGCAAAAGAGAGGGGGGGAGAGAGAGCATAAGAGAGGGGGAGAGAGAGCATAAGAGAGGGGAAGAGAGAGAGAGCAAAAGAGAGGGGGATATAAAGAGCTAAAGCGAGGGAGAAAGACAGCAAAAGAGAGGGGGAGAGAGAGCAAAAGAAAGGAGAGAGAGGGAGAGCAAAAGAGAAGGGAGAGAGAGAGAGCAAAAGAGAGGGGGGGAGAGAGAGCAAGGGATGGGAGCGCTGTACTGCAAAAAATGGCCCGTGTACACGGGCTTAGGACTAATATATATATATATATACAGTATATATATATATATATATATATATATCTGCACACATAAATACATGCATGCATGTACACACACACTTAAACAGTACATACACACATATATACATGCACATATATATACATACACACATATATATATATATAGAAAAGATAGAAATCAGTGCTAGAAGTGTATGAGTATGCTGTTAGTCTTAATATATATTCCCATCCACTACCTGGAATATATATATGTACACAAGACACTTGCAGATTAAGCAGCAAACAGTCTCATTCAATCAAATGTGTTAAGTCTATGGATGTATATTGTTCATTAGAATCCACAATGCTAGTTCCTGTGTGCTGTGAAAGATTAGGCTGCTCGTCTGTGAGAAAAAGGATGATCCCCCGCAGGGCGAGGTTCCTCTTGAAAATCTGAAAGAGTATGGGACAAGACAAGCGCCAAAAGGCACACTTCCTGTAATACGTTCAGATAATTTACTTATAGTATAACAGTGGGACAAATCCGCTCTCACCTGGTTCAACCTCA
The DNA here is from genome assembly GCF_027579735.1 of Bombina bombina. Taxonomy (NCBI): domain Eukaryota; kingdom Metazoa; phylum Chordata; class Amphibia; order Anura; family Bombinatoridae; genus Bombina; species Bombina bombina. Next base: position 280,806,410 of record NC_069506.1, on the reverse strand, counting down.
AGGTATGAGGTATACTAAGGGCACTTGTGTTAGTGTACTCTCATCTCTTGTAGTCCTCCTGTATGTCCTCAGGTCTCCAAGTGTCCCTTGAAGTCTGCAGCGTGTCCCTGGAATCTGCAACCTTTATTAGAAGGAGGCTGGGTCTGTTTTCTATTTCAGGGTCCTTTTGTGGTTGTCTTTATCTTTTAACTTTTTCTTTATTATTTTAAGGGGGACTCAGGTCCTGCTGATATTTCTATGCTGTAAGCCACCGTATCCTAAAATGATGCAGTAAGGTACCAAACACATGCACTGCTGCAGGACACTGTGTAAGATAACTAGACCTCAGATCTCTCGCATATATCACACACCTGTTGTATGGGAGATTCATTCATTTTTGTAATGAATCTCCCATACAACAGGTGTGTGATATATGCGATATCTAGTAGGTACGAGTGTAACTTATCTGTTTAAAAGCCCAATCGTTGGTGTATAAGTGGAGGAGCCAAAGAACACGCCGGCGTGAATGGTTTCAAAGAAACCGGAAGTGGATTAGTTGCGAAAAACGGAAGTGACGTCACTACTTCTCGCAATGTCTTACGTGTTTTGTGGGTCCTGTGCCCACTTCGTCAGAGAATAGATCCACTTCCATCCTAGGTCTCTATTTATTTTGAGAGACTGGAAGTATAAATATATACAGTATTGTGCAAAAGTCTAAGGCCACCACCAGCTTTGTTGTTTTAGCAAAGTTTTAATCCATATTTATTTTTCAGTCTCTTTATTAAGATACAAACAGAAAATACTTTACATATATGCACAAAATATATTAAAAAAAACACAATTTTTATTCAGTATTTAGACAAAAGTCACTATTTAGTGGGACCTACCTTGGCACTAAGTAAATCTTGTACTCTATGGAGAGACTGTCCTGACGTTTCTGAAGTAATCTTCTGGTATATTATACCTGGCTTCTTTTAGCACTTCCCAGAGTTCTTTAGATTTTCTTTTCCTTTGTCTTTCCAGGGGATCCCATACTGCCTCTATAATATTCAGGTCTGGATGAAAGTCCATGACTGTCAGTGTTTTATCTCCAAATATGATTTCACTACTGCAATAGCAGTGCTTGGGATCATTATCATGCTGAAAAATGAAACCATTCCCAATCAGGCACTTTCCAGAAGGAATGGCATGATGAATTAAAACCTGTCTGTACTTTTCAGCATTCATGATCCCATCAATTTGGACAATATCACTGATACCACTGGCAGAAATGCAGCTTTAAACCAGGACAGACACCACACCATGTTTCACTGAAGGCTGCAAACACTCATTCTTCCATTTCTCTCCAACTCTTTTTGTCACATATTGAAGATTGGACACAAAAATTTCAAACTTGAGCTTGTCACTCCATAATACTCTTTTCCATTGATCTTTATTCCAATCTTTGTACATTTTAGCATATCTTAGCCTTTTCACCCTGTTACCCTACAAAAAAGTGGTTTATTGGCAGCTACTTTTTTATAAAGACCATTCCTGATCAAGCTTCTTCTGTAGAATTGTCAACTTGTCATCCCGATGAAGCTGTCATTTGCTGAGCCAGGTCCCTGCTGGACTTTATTTCAGTATTTCAAAGAAGAAACTCTGAGATTTTGAAAGTTTGTTTGGCATTCCAGTCCTTTTTGGTCCTTGACGTCTCCTGAGTCTTCAAAATTATTTGTAACAGCTTGAATACCACATCTTAAAGGGATATTAAACCCAATTTTTTTCCTGTCATGATTCAGATAGAGCATGCAATTTTAAGAATCTTTCTAATTTATTTCTATTATCAAATTGTCTTCGTTCTTTTTGTATCTTTATTTGAAAAGCAACAATTTACGCTTTGGAGCCGGCTCATTTTTGGTTCAGCACACTGGTTAGTGCTTGCTGATTGGTGGCTACATTGGCTACACCAATCAGCAAGTGCTACCAAGGTCCTGAACCAAAAATGGGCCGGCTCCTAAGCTTAAATTCCTGCTTTTCAAATAAATATATCAAGAGAATGAAGAAAAATTGACAATAGGAGTAAATTAGAAAGTTTCTTCAAATTGCATGCTCTATCTGAACCGTTAAAGAAAAAAATGGGTTTAATATTCCTTTAAATATACAGTTTGTTTGCTGATTTCCCTTTGAGAGTAGCATTGCTGATGCAAAAGTATGATTTTATGTCTGTCAACTTCTGTGATCTTTGGCAGCTGAATGGAATAATGTAATTGAAAGTTGGTCTTATTAGCAAGCTTCCAATTAATTAAACTCATACCACGTGTACGTAATGCTCAAGCATGTCTTGCACAAACCTGATGTAATAGACCTTTTTCACAGCAGTAATCTTGTCATGAAATAGTAGGATAAATACAGGTGTTAGCGATGACATTAATTATGGTTCCATTTAATTTATGTTTACAAGAGCCAGGTTCCTGCTATTGTTCAAGTGTAAGGGGAGGTCACACTAAACACTTGCCACTTAGAAGCTGTTTTTTGGGTGAGATGACAAGAAGTCTAAGGGATAGGATAAGGGAGCATCTATGTAATTTAGAGAATTAAAATCCACAAAGATACAGCAGCACCATCAAAGTAATGAAATCTTTATGCCTTTATTGGTCCTCACGTCATGTTGTGCATAACAATTTCATTACTTTGATGGTGCTGCTGTATCTTTGTGGATTTTGATATATCTGGAGCTGAGAGCAGCAGCTCTAACAGTTTGCATTTCAGTGTTGTGCAATAGTGCTGATGAGACTGTTTGTTTCCTTGATGTAATATAGAGAAGTGTGATCTTGGCACCAATCTCTTTAAACACTTTAGAGATATACGCAAAAACAATATAAATGATTTGCTCATGAAAGAGGTGGAGCTTATTTACACTTTGGATACCTTTTTTCCAATTGGGCTGAACTCAGAACGGGATATCTCACCTTTTAAAAATGACTAGTAAACCTTTGGAGCTCTATTTAACAAGCTCCGTATGGAGCTTGATGGCCCCTGTTTCTGGCGAGTCTTCACAAAGACCACTGCTCCATAACCTGTCCGCCTGTTCTGAGCAGGCGGACAGACATTGCCACAATACAACCCGATCAAGTTCGATCGGGTTGATTTACACCCCCTGCTGGCGGCCCATTGGCCGAGAGTCTGTAGGGGATGGCGTTGCAACAGCAGCTCTTGTGAGCTGCTGGTGCAATGCTGAATATGGCGAGCGTATTGCTCGCCGTATTCAGCGAGGTATGATCAGGTACGCCAGACCTTGATAAATATGCCCCTTAGAATAGATAAATATGTAAGAGGTCAAGTATAGATTATCATGAAATATTTTGTTCTTTTAGATAGGTGTGATTTTGCAAACTAACACCTAGATTGCGAGTTTTGCGTTAGAGGCTATGTGGTGCTAACAAGCAGTTTATACTCACCGCTCACTTACAGACAGCGCTGGTATTACGGATTTTTACAAACCAGACAGGAAGTGAGTGTTGAGCAAAATTGTGCTCATTACCACACTCCAATACCAGCGCTGCTTACATTAGCGGTGAGCTGGTGTAACCTGCTCCTGCACGATTTCCCCATAGCAATCAATGGGGAGAGCCGGCTGAAAACAAGTCTAACACCTGCAAAAAAGCAGCGTAAAAGTCCTTAACGCAGCCCCATTGATTCCTATGGGGAAATAAAAGGTATGTCTACACCTAACACCCTAATATGAACCCCGAGTCTAAACCCCTAATCTTACACTTATTAACCCCTAATCTGCTGCCCCCGACATTGCGGCAACCTACATTATATTATTAACCCCTAATCTGCCGCTCCGGACACCGCCTCCACCTACATTATACTTATGAACCCCTAACCTGTGCCCCCAACATCGCCGACACCTACATTATATTTCTTAACCCCTAATCTGCCTTCCCTAATGTCGCCGCAACCTACCTACACTTATTAACCTCTAATCTTCCGCCCCAACGTCGCCACCACTATAATAAACATATTAACCCCTAAACCGCCGCACTCCAGCATCGCAAACTTTATTTAAATATTATTAACCCCTAATCTGCCGTCCCTAACATCGACTGCCACCTATCTACATTTATTGACCCCTAATCTGCCGCCCCCAACGTCACCGCCACTATTCTAAATTTATTAACCCCTAAACCTAAGTCTAACCCTAACCCCCACTAACTTAAATATAAATCTAAATAAAATTACTATCATTAACTAAATAATTCCTATTTAACCCTTTAAGGACACAGCTTTCAGTTTGCTCAATTGTTTTATGACGGAAAAATTCTGTCATATGTCCTTAAGAGGTTAAAACTAAATACTTACCTTTAAAGTAAACCCTAAGCTAGCTACAATATAACTAATAGTTACTATGGCCTCTAGTTATCAAGCCGTCAACCTCAAATATGCTGGACTTCCGCAGCGTATTTGTGGCGAGGCTGATTCGCCTAAGTTATCAAGCCCTGCTGCCCGGCAAAAGTAGAATTTAGTGACGTAAGCTTTGATCCGCCGGACTCAGTCCGACACAGATCGATTCTTATGTCACTCCAGATGTTCCGAACGCAAGTTCGGCACAATCTGACTACTTTTGGAAGTTGTCAAATGACTACCAGGTACGCTCGGCACTTTTCCGGCCCAGCGTACCTGGTTTTCAATCCGCCGCCCTGGAGGCGGCGGATCCCATAGAAATTAATGGGAGTCTGACCATAGCGAAAGTTCATGTTCGCTGCTGCCCGACATCCCATTGATTCCTATGGGAGCTGTCTACACCTAACACCCTAACATGTACCCCAAGTCTAAACATCCCTAATCTGCCCCCCTACACCGTTGCAACTAAATAAATGTATTACCCCCTAAACCGCCACTCCCGGGCCCCGCCACAACTATAATAAACTGATTAACCCCTAAACCGCCGCTCCCGGACCCCTCTGCCACCTACATAATACCTATTAACCCCTATCCTGCCCCCCTATACTGCCGCCACCTATAATAAATTTATTAACCCCTATCCTGCCAATCCCGTACCCCACCGCAACTAAATAAATTGTTTAACCCCTAAACCGCCGCTCCCGGACCCCACCGCCACCTATATTAAATTTATCAACCCCTATCCTGCCCCCCCCTATACCGCCGCCATCTATATTAAACTAATTAACCCCTAAACATAAGTCTAACACTAACCCTAACACTCCCCTAACTTAAATATTATTTTAATAAATCTAAATAAAAATTACTCTTATTAACTAAATTAATCCTATTTAAAACTAAATACTTACCTATAAAATAAACCCTAATATAGCTACAATGTAATTAATAATTACATTGTAGCTATTTTAGGATTTATTTTTATTTTACAGGCAAGTTTGAATTTATTTTAACTAGGTACAATAGTTATTAAATCGTTATTAAATATTTAATAACTACCTAGCTAAAAGAAATACAAAATTACCTGTAAAATAAATCCTAACCTAAGTTACAATTACATCTAACACTACACTATCATTAAATAAATTAAATTAATTAACTACAATTACCTACAATTAAATACAATTAAATAAACTAACTAAAGTACAAAAAATAAATAAAACTAAGTTACAAAAAATAAAAAAATATTACAAGATTTTTAAGCTAATTACACCTAATCTAAGCCCCCTAATAAAATAACAAAGCACCCCAAAATAAAAAAATGCCCTACCCTATTCTAAATTACAAAAGTTAACAGCTCTATTACCTTACCAGCCCTTAAAAGGGCCTTTTGCGGGGCATGCCCCAAAGTAATCAGCTCTTTTGCATGTACAAAAAAATACAACCCCCCCAACATTAAAACCCACCACCCACATACCCCTACTCTAACCCACCCAAACCCCCCTTAAAAAAACCTAACACTAACCCCCTGAAGATCATCCTACCTTTAGCCGTCTTCAGCCAGCCGACCACCGATGGAACAGAAGAGGACATCCGGAGCGGCCGAAGTCTTCATCCATGCGGCGTCTTCAATCTTCATCCATCCGGAGCGGAGCCTTCTTCAAACGAGCCGACGCAGAGCCATCCTCTTCCAACGACGCCTACCCGACGAATGGATATTCCTTTAAGTGATGTCATCCAGATGGCGTCCCTCGATTTCCGATTGGCTGATAGGATTCTATCAGCCAATCGGAATTAAGGTAGGAAAAATCTGATTGGCTGGCCAAAAAAGTGAGCGGTACACCTGTACCTGCAAGACTCGTAATACCAGCGGGCATTAAAAAGCAGCGTTAGGACCCCTTAACGCTGCTTTTTAAACCTAACGCACAACTCGTAATCTAGCCGTAATTGTTTGGGTTCATAACAAGAGCGCATATATATGCTTAACACCTATTCTAATGAGACTCTGACTATGAATATTTCAGTGTTATTAAAAGTTCTAAATGATCAAAATTAAAAGATTTGGTCTGCACCGATCCTCTGGCATCCACCCCAAGTGAAACTTGTGGAATGATACTTTGCCCCACTTGAATCCCCCAAAGAGTAGAGATGGGGAATTTCAGCTTCTACAGTACTTTGGCAATAACAATAAAAACAAAAAATAGAGCGATTCGCTACCACTGGCGGCCTGGTAATGGAAAATTACCCTAAATTACTTGTTATTAGAAGGAAATGGGTAGTATAGATTAGCTAGTAGATCATAGATATTAGTAAATAGGAAGGAAGGAGGGAAGGAAGGAAGGAAGGAAGGAAGGAGGAAAGGAAGGAAGTGAGGGAGGTAGGAGGGAAGTAATGAATGAAGGAAGGAAGGAGGGAAGGAATTAGGGAATGAAGGAGGGAAGGAGGAAGGGAAGAGAGAAGGAAGGAAGGAAGAAAGAAAGGAGGAAAGGGGGAAAGAGGAAAGGAAGATGGAAGGAAGGAGAAACAGAAGGAGGGATGGAATTAAGGAGGAAAGGAAGGGGGAAGTGGGGGAGGAAGGAGGGAGGGGGAAAGGAAGGAAGGAGAGAAGGAAAGAAATGAGAGAGGAAGGAAGGAGGAGAGAAGGAAGGAAGGAGAGAAGTAGAGAAGGGAGGAAGGAGGATAGGAGAATGGAAGGAAGGAAGAAATGAAGGGGGAAGGAATGGAGGAAGGAAGGAGGGGAGGAAGGAAGGAAGGAGGGAAGGTAGGAAGGAAGGAGGGTATGAATGAGGGAAGGAGCTAGGGAAGAAAGGAGGGAATGAAGGAAGGCGGTAAGGAAGGAAGAAGGGAAGGAAGGATGGAGGGAAGGAAGGAAGGAGGGAAGGAAGTAGGAAAGGAAGGAGTGAAGGAAGGAAGACAGGAGGGAGGGAACGATGGAAGGAAGGAAGGAAGGAAGGAGGGAGGGAGGAGAGAAGGAAGGAAGGTATGAGGGAAGGTAGAAGGGTAGGAAGGATGCAAGAAAATTAGGAAGGAGGGAAGGAAAGCGGGAAGGAGGGAAGGAAAGAAGGAAGGAGGGCAGGAAGGAAGGAGGGAGGAGAGAAGGAAGGAGGTAAGGAGGGAGGTAAGGAGGGAGGAGAGAAGGAAGGAAGGTAGGAGGGAATGGGGGAAGGAAGGAGGGACAGAAGGAAGGAGGGACAGAAGGAAGGAGGGATGGAAAGAAGGAGGGAGCGAAGGAACAAATTAGGAAGGGAGGAGGGAGGAGAGAATTAAGTAGGAAAGGAAGGAAAGAGGGAACGTAGGAAGGAGGGAAGGAAGAAGGCAAGAAAGTTAGGAAGGAGGGAAGGAAGGAAGGAATGGAGGGAAGGAGAGAGAGAAGGAAGGATGCAAGGAAGTTAGAAATGAGGGAAGGAAGGATAAAAGGAGGGAAGGAAGTAGGAAATGAAGGAGGGAAGGAGGAAGGGAAGAGAGAAGGATGGAAGGAAGGAAGAAAGAAAGGAGGAAAGGGGGAAAGAGGAAAGGAAGATGGAAGGAAGGAGAAACAGAAGGAGGGATGGAATTAAGGAGGAAGGAAGGAAGGAGGGAAGGAAGGAAAGAAGTAGGAAATGAAGGAGTGAAGGAAGACAGAAGGGAGGGAGGGAAGGATGGAAGGAAGGAAGGAAGGAAGGAGGGAGGGAGGGAGGGAGGAGAGATGGAAAGAAGGTATGAGGGAAGGTAGGAGGGTAGGAAGGATGCAAGATAATTAGGAAGGAGGGAATGAAAGTGGGAAGGAGGGAAGGAAAGAAGGAAGGAGGGAAGGAAGGAGGGAGGAGAGAAGGAAGGAGGAAGGGTCGAGAGAAGGAAGGAGGTAAGGAGGGAGGAGAGATGGAAGGTAGGTAGGAGGGAATAGGGGAAGGAAGGAGGGACAGAAGGAAGGAGGGATGGAAAGAAGGATGTATGGAAGGAAGGAGGGAGGGAAGGAACAAATTAGGAATGGAGGAGGGAGGAGAGAATTAAGTAGGAAAGGAAGAAGGGAACATAGGAAGGAGGGAAGAAGGCAAGAATGTTAGGAAGGAGGGAAGGAAGGAAAGAAGGAGGGAGGGAAGGAAGGAGAGAAAGAAGGAAGAGCAAGGAAGTTAGAAATGAGGGAAGGAAGGAAAAAAGGAGGGAAGGAAGTAGGAAATGAAGGAGGGAAGGAGGAAGGGAAGAGAGAAGGAAGGATGGAAGGAAGGAAGGAAGAAAGGAGGAAAGGAAGACAGAAGGAAGGAGAAACAGAAGGAGGGATGGAATTAAGGAGGAAAGAAAGGAGGGAAAGGGGGAAGGAAGGAGGGGGTAAGGAAGAAAGGAGGGAAGGAAGGAAGGAAGGAAAGAACGAAGGAGAGAAAGAAGGAAGGAGGCAAGGAAGTTATGAGGGAAGGTAGGAGGGTAGGAAGGATGCAAGATAATTAGGAAGGAGGGAAGGAAAGTGGGAAGGAGGGAAGGAAAGAAGGAAGGAGGGAAGGAAGGAGGGAGGAGAGAAAGAAGGAGGAAGGGAGGAGAGAATGAAGGAGGTATGTAGGAAGGTAAGGAGGGAGGAGAGAAGGAAGGAAGGTAGGAGGGAATAGGGGAAGGAAGGAGGGACGGAACTAAGGAGGGACGGAAGGAAGGATGGATGGAGGGAAGGAAGGAGGGAGGGAGGGAAGGAACAAATTAGGAAGGGAGGAGGGAGGAGAGAATTAAGTAGGAAAGGAAGAAGGGAACGTAGGAAGGAAGGAAGGAAGGAAGAAGGCAAGAAAGTTAGGAAGGAGGGAAGGAAGGAAGGAAAGAAGGAGGGAAGGAAGGAGAGAAAGAAGGAAGGAGGCAAGGAAGTTAGAAATGAGGGAAGGAAGGAAAAAAGGAGGGAAGGAAGTAGGAAATGAAGGAGGGAAGGAGAAAGGGAAGAGAGAAGGAAGGATGGAAGGAAGGAAGAAAGGAGGAAAGGAAGACAGAAGGAAGGAGAAACAGAAGGAGGGATGGAATTAAGGAGGAAAGAAAGGAGGGAAGGGGGAAGGAAGGAGGGAGGGGGAAAGGAAATGAGAGAGGAAGGAAGGAGGAGAGAATGAAGGAAGGAGAGAAGTAGAGAAGGCAAGAAGGAGGAGAGGAGAATAGAAGGAAGGAAGCAAGGAAGGGGGAAGGAAGGGAGGAAGGAAGGAAGGAAGGAGGGAAGGAAGGAAGGAAGGAATGAGGGGAGGTAGGAAGGAGGAGGGAATTAATGAGGGAAGGAGAGAGGGAAGGAAGGAGGGAATGAAGGAAGAAGGGAAGGAAGGAGTGAAGGAAGGAAGGAGGGAAGGAAGGAGGGAAGGAAGAGGTGAAGGAAGGAACAAAGGAGGGAGGAAAGGAAGGAAGAGAAGGAAGGAAGGAGGGAAGGTATGATGGAAGGTATGAGGGAAGGTAGGAGGGAAGTAAGAATTGAAGGAAATAAGGAAGGAGAGAAGGAAGGATGAAAGAAGAAATAAAGGAAGGAGGGAGGAGAGAAGGGAGGAAGAAGGGAGGAGAGAAGGAAGGAAGGAGGTAAAGAGGGAGGAAAGAAGGAAGGAATGTAGGAGGGAATGGGGGAAGGAAGGAATTAAGGAGAGATGGAAGGAAGGAGGGAAGGAAGGAAGGAGGGAAGGAACGGATTAGGAAGGGAGGAGAGAATTAAGTAGGAAAGGAAGGAAGGAGGGAAGGTAGGAAGGAAGAAAGGAAGGAAGGAGGCAAGAAAGTTAGGAAGGAGGGAAGGAAGGAAAGAAGGAGGGAAGGAAGGAAGGAGAGAAGGAAGGAGGGAAGTTAGGAAGGAAGGAGGGAGGGAAGGAAGGAGGCAAGGAAGGAAGGAGGCAAGGAAGGAAGGATGGAAGGAAGGAAGGAGGGAAGGAGGAAAGGAAGGAAAGAAGGAGGGAAAGAAGAAGGGAAAGAAGGAAGGAGGGAGAGAAGGAAGGAAGGAGGCAAGGAAGTTAGGAAGAAGGGAAGGAAAGAAAGAAGGAGGGAAGGAAGGAAGGAAGGAAGGAAGGAGAGAAGGAAGGAGGGAAATTAGGAAGGAAGGAGGGAGGGAAGGAGGCAAGGAAGGAAGGAGGGAAAGAAGGAGAGAAGGAAGGAGCGAAGGAAAGACGGAAGGAGGAAAGGAAGGAGGGAATGAAGGAAGGAGGGAAGAAAGGAAGGAGAGAAGGAAGGAAGGAAGGAAGGAAGGAAGGAAGGAGGGAAGAAAGGAGGAGAGAAAGAAGGAAGGGAGGAGAAAAGGAAGGAGAGTGTCAGGAGTATTGCTTATCTGAGCTCTGTACCTTTAATTCTTTCACTGTGGATCAATTTGTCCTGTCCACAACTCCTTTAAAACTCTCTTGCATGCAATAGTTTGTGCTTAGTGTTTTGTTGCTGTTACTACAAACAGCTGCTCTCTCCTGAGCTAACCGGTGGATTATAAATTTATTGCTACTTGCTTCCTTCTCATCATAACCTTCATTCCCTCAACTATTCTAAGGAGTAGCAACATTATATCACTGTTGTCATTAGAAGTCTCTCACTGAAGTAAAGCTGCCAGTGCATTTGGTCAAATCGACACCAAGGAGACCTCCGCTCCAGATCACCCGCACAGGACTGCTGCCACACAAGCCTTCTCTAATAAGGTATCATTCTAAACTTACCTTTGCAGTATTTCTGTTTTACAATTTACAGAATTAACAAACAATGTATAACGAGCCGGAGAAACTCTGCCTGTGACGTCATCCTCATCAAGGATCATAGGAAGTCCTCACGCAAAGTAAAACTCCTCCTACTCTGCACTTCATTCCTTCCATCTCTTGCAAACAGAGCTGTCTCTACCACGCTTAAGCACAGCAGTGATTTCTGTCTCCCTGAATTGTGAGTACTAATATTGAGTGTCTCCTGATCAACCTGTTGTATTGGTTATTACTTATAATCTGCAGCTTCGGTATTAAGATGAACTGTGAATGAAAAGCACTCCTAATACTTACTCCTCTATATTGATTGCTTCATATCAGTCAAGTGAGTTTTATTTTATTTCAGAGCCTCTGTTCTGACATCGCCACTCTATTTAGCAAACTCATTTTCCTGTCAGTCTTTTGATTACACTCAGAAACTAGTAGTGTATATCTAGACAGGAAGTGACACAAAATACAAATAAAATACCTTCTGCAGTTGTGTTCCACAAACCCTGAGACAAATTTTTACAGAGAGAAGGAAAGAAGGAGGGAAGGGAGAAAGAAAGAAAGAAAGAAAGGAAGGAAGGAATTGAATTGATTGAGCACTGAGCAGGTGACGTTGTTATCCAATTACAAGAGGGTGATATCAGTGGTTTTCACCAATGCATAAAATCTTTTCGGAAACTCAGTAAAAAAGAAAAAAGAAAATGTATGCTTACCTGATAAATGTATTTCTTTTTTGACAGGAAGAGTCCATGGATCATCTTAATTACTAATGGGATATTCACCTCCTGGTCAGCAGGAGGAGGCAAAGGGCACCACAGCAGAGCTGTTAAATAGCTCCTCCCTTCCCTACCACTCCAGTCATTCGACCAAAGTTAGGAAGAGAAAGGAAAAGCCAAAGTGCAGAGGTGTCTGAAGTTTATAATAACCCACAACCTGTCTAAAAACAGGGCAGGCCGTGGACTCATCGTGTCAAAAAAGAAATAAATTTATCAGGTAAGCATAAATTTTCTTTTCTTTTTTTAAGAAATGATGAGTCCACGGATCATCTTAATTACTAATGGGATTCAATACCCAAGCTAGAGTACACAGATGATACGGTAGGGACAAAACAGGGAACCTAAATGGAAGGCACCACTGCTTGAAGAACCTTTCTCCCAAAAACAGCCTCAGCTGAGGCAAAAGTGTCAAATTTATAGCCTTGCAAATCTGTTCCACAGAAGCTTCATTCTTGAACGCTCTTGAGAAAACAACAGCCCTCGTGGCATGAGCCGCAACCCTCTTGTGAGGCTGCTGTCCAGCAGTCTCATAAGCAAAAACGTACAATACTCTTCAGCCAAAAGAAAGAGAAATAGCCGTAGCGTTCTGTCCCTTACGTTTTCTAGGGATCTGAACTCTACTCCATGAGTAGCTTGTGGATTCACACCAATAGAAATATGTACACCATATCTTATAGCAAATCTTTCTAGTTACAGGCTTAAAAGCCTGAATCATGGTCTCCATGACCGAGTCAGAAAAACACTGCTTGGATAACATTATGTGTTCAATCTGCAAGCAATCAGTTTCAGAGAAACTAAATGTGGGTGAATGAAAGGCCCTTGAATTAGAAGGTCCTTCCTCAACAGAGTCACAAAGGCGGCAGAGATGACATGTCCACCAGATCTGCATAAAAATCCTGCAAGTCCAAGCAGGAACGATGAGGATCACCGAAGTCCTCACCTGCTTGATTTGAGCAATGACTCGAGGAAAAAGATATACTAGAGAGAAGGTCCAAGGAACCACCAAAGCATCTATCAGTTCCGCCTGGGAATCCCTGGAGCTTGACCCATATCTCGGGAGCTTGGCATTCTGTCGGGATGCCAAGAGATCTAATTCCAGCTGAACCCACCTGAGAATCAGGCAGGAGAACACCTGGAGTTCCCACTCCCCCGGATGAAAAGACTACCTGCTCAGGAAGTCCGCCTCCCAGTATTCCCCCCTGGGATGTGGGTCGCCGACAGGCAACAAGAATGGGCCTCTGCCCACTGAATTATTTTTGGTTACCTCGATCATCGATAAGGAATTCCTCGTTCCTCCCTCATGAGTGATTTAAGCCACAGAAGGTATACTGTCCGACTGTAACCTGATAAACTGGACCGAGGCTAACTGGGGCCAGGCTATAAGAGCCTTGAAGATCGCTCTCAGCTCCAGAATGTTTCTAGGTAGAACAGACTCCGACTGAGTCCAAACTCCCTGAGACCTTTAAGGGGCCCCAGACCGCTCCCTATCTCATAAGGCTGGCGTCTGTTGTCACAATCACCCAAGATGGTCTGCGAAAGCAGGTTCCCAGGGAAAGACTATCCAGAGACAACCACAATTAAAGAGAATACCTTGTCTCCTGCTCCAGTAGTATTCGAGGAGACAAGTCCGCATAATCTCCATTCTGTTGCTTGAGCATGCTTAACCGAAGCACAGCAAACAGTAATACCAAAACCCTTGTAAAAATTCTGGGAGTTGTGGCAAAACCGAAGGAAAGGGCCACGAACTGGACGTGTTTGTACAGAAAAGCAAACCTGAGAAACTTGTCATAATCCCTGTAAATGGGAACATGCAGATACGCGTCCTTTAAATCCACTGTTGTCCTAGGATCTTATATTCACTAAAACTCAATCTATCAAAGTTAGAAATACAAGCGGAAGGGTGAGGGCGATTTCCCCCTTGCCCTCACCCTTCCGCTTGTATTTCTAACTTTGATAGATTGAGTTTTAGTGAATATAAGATCCTAGGACTCAGGGAATGCAACTTGGATTTGATAGGAATTAATATGTATTTCATTATGTAATAAAGTAGTATATTAGAACATTTCAGCAGTATTTTGGAAATATAGATGAAGATACATTATGGACCTATTACTACATCCTCACTGCATCATGTGAGTTATCTATTAGTTTTTACGCATATGATGTCCTATTGGAATATAACTATTATTTTTAGGTATACACCTTTTTGACTAGTCTGATCAATATAAGGTAGTATGTCGCTGATAACTACTATATTTATAAGTTACTAACACACGAGCTCACATAGAATTAAGATATGATCGGTTTGACAGGTATTGGGTTTAATAAACCACATACATTTAGACCAATCAGACAGGGGTATGTGTATATAGATCCTTTAGCAACAAAAAAGGCAAAGTTGATCCATCCGAGGTAGATTAAAACTTGATTTTATTAACATCCGTTAAAAAGACATCAAAGTCCACAGAACCACATAGAGGGTGTAGTGTATAGGATAGGCTTACGCGTTTCGGCGAGAGCCGTAATCATAGCATGTTCTATCAGATACACTGCACCTTTTTAAAGGCATAAAAAACAATTGATTGGTTAATTGTTAAACAGTAAAATTTACATAGATACACCCTCTTAACTAAGTTAGAGTGACCAGTGCTTACATAGGCGATAGTAATAAACTATTGGCACTAAGTTTACATAATAAAGAAACATCTTAAGCTTGCAATTTCCAAACAGTACATAGAGTTAGAAAAAATGAATTAACAAAACAGCAGATGGATTTTAGAGGTATTTAGTGAAATACTTGCCATAAACAGTGAAAAGCAACTTTCACTTGAAAACTATAATAAAGTTTTGAGGCCACCTGAAGCAATACCCAAACTATTGTTATTGCTAATTCATTTGTATAGAGTAAATTATGACATAAAATACATGTGTATAATACATAGGCAGAATTATATAATTAAAGATAAATATTAAAGCATGATATTGAAGGGAAAATCTTAAAAACCAACACTTAGCATAAACCATCAGCATAGATACATTGATCTTATATCATAAGGACTAGCTCAAACAACATAATCTTTAGTTGAATAATTTATTAAATAGGAAGGGAATATTCTCACTGCCAGAAATTAATAAGATCATATTCCGAATTTAAACCTGTCGGAACTCTAGACTTTAGAGGTAATATCCAAAACATCTCCTGTCGTTCAAGTCTTTTATTTCTGTCTCCCCCCCTGCCTGTTACTGGAATTCTCTCAATGATAGATCCTTTAGACATAGTGTATAAAATAGTGTGGTTTTCCTAACAATATTGGTTTAGTGTTCCCGAATTTAGGATCAATGTATTAGATTTGGTATGTTTTTAATGTTTGAACATTTTATTTTAGCGAGGTTCCCTGGTTCACAAGGGATAATTTTTTTATTTTAATTTATATATTTTAAAAGGAATGAGATGTTTTGCTAGATTGTAAGGGGAGAAACACTTGACCTTTACACTCCTATTCTTTATTTACAATTAATGCTATTAATTATAAGAGCCAATATTATACCTTGAGCGAGCTAGTATCGATACAGCGTATACACATTATGGGGGAGTGTGTTTGTTCTACTCACTCATTGGTCATCAAACGGACCTATCCTGAGAGATTGAAAGGAGTTGCATGAATGAACCTCTGACGTAAGCAAACACACCTCTCATTGTAACCAACCAAAAGTAGAATGTGAGCGCAGACGCAGTGTGACCCTGAGGACGCCGAAAGAGCGTTTGTAAGCCGTGGTTGTTTTAGAAATTGTATTACACTTGAGAAAACGGTTTGATACCGTGAAACGTCGTGTTTAATATTGTTTTTAAATAAAGTCTATTTTTATCTATATTAGACTTGCCACGGACTTTTGAATTTTCATTTGCACTATCATCTTACTCTCAATTGGTGGCTAGCAACAGCCTTTCCTGCCATCTAGATGAGTGGTGAGTTCTGTGCATGCCACTGGTACACAAACTGATTGCTACAGTGTTAAGTCATCCTAAAGGAGCGCACAGTACATCGAGGAGCAGTTTGCTGGGCCACTGTAAGAGCCCAGAAGGCACAAATAGCACTGTACTAGTGCTTTGGATTCTGTAAGTACGGGATTTTGGAGAGGGGAATTCAATAACACCATTGACCCTGCACTATTGTGGCGCCTTCTTTCTTTGTTATATCTTTCTTATGAAACCATCAGGAGACTAATTAGTATAATTACACCCGCCTAGGGCAATGTCAGTACAGTAAACTCCCGGTCGGCATTTACTTATGTAACCGCCGGGAGATTAGATAAAGTGCCTCAGACTTGGTGGGGTAGTTATCAACGCGTCTACTTTTCCTGCCTTCGCCGGCCCAATACGCCCGCCTAAGCTCGCCTCACATCGCCGCCGCGGACCTGCAAGAATTCGCCTAAGTTATCAAAAAAGCTGTCAAAAAGCCGCGCACCAAGTACGGGGCGATGAGCAGCGGACTGTGAGAGTTATCACTCATCCGATCTCGCTGCTCTTCGGCTTTTTAACAGCTTTCTTGCTAGCCTGTCACTAAGCACTCACACTAACTACACTGTTCTACCCCCTATACCGGCGCCCCCGGAGCCCCCCGCAACTAAATAAAGTTAGTAACCCCTAAACCGCCGCTCCTAGACCCCGCCGCAACTCTTATAAATGTATTAACCCCTAAACCGCCGCTCCCGGACACCGCCGCAACCTACATTATACCTAGTAACCCCTATCCTGCCCCCCCTATACCGTTGCCCTCTATAATAAAGTTATTAACCCCTATCCTGCTGATCCCGCACCTCGCCGCAACTAAATAAATAGTTTAACCCCTAAACCACCGCTCCCTGACCCCGCCGCAACCTATATTACATTTATTAACCCCTAATTTGCCCCCCCTACACCGTCGCCACCTATAATAAATTTATTAACCCCTATCCTGCCCCCACTACACCGCCGCCACTGTAATAAAATTATTAACCCCTAAACCTAAGTCTAACCCTAACCCTAACACCCCCTAACTTAAATATTAATTAAATAAATCTAAATAATATTTCTATTATGAACTAAATTAATCCTATTTAAAACTAAATACTTACCTTTAAAATAAACCCTAATATAGCTACAATATAAATAATAATTATATTGTAGCTATGTTAGGATTTATTTTTATTTTACAGGCAAATTTCA
Organism: Bombina bombina; assembly: GCF_027579735.1. Taxonomy (NCBI): domain Eukaryota; kingdom Metazoa; phylum Chordata; class Amphibia; order Anura; family Bombinatoridae; genus Bombina; species Bombina bombina. The sequence continues at coordinate 280,789,434 of NC_069506.1, read as the reverse complement.
ATTTATTTTAACTAGGTACAATAGCTATTAAATTGTTATTAACTATTTAATAGCTTACCTAGCTAAAATAAAGAGAAATTAACCTGTAAAATAAAAACTAACCTAAGTTACAATTATACCTAACACTACACTATACTTTAATAAATTATTCCTATTTAAAACTAAATACTTACCTGTAAAATAAACCCTAAGATAGCTACAACATAATTAATAATTACATTGTAGCTATTTTAGGATTTATATTTATTTTACAGGTAACTTTGTATTTATTTTAGCTAGTTAGAATAGTTATTAAATAGTTATTTAATAATAATAATTTACCTGTAAAATAAATCCTAACCTAAGTTACAATTAAACCTAACACTACACTATCATTACATTAATTAAATAAATTAACTATAAATAACTACAATTAAATACAATTACATAAACTAACTAAAGTACAAAAAATAAAAAAGCTAAGTTACAAAAAATAAAAAAATAAGTTACAAACATTTAAAAAATATTACAACAATTTTAAGCTACTTACACCTAATCTAAGCCCCCTAATAAAATAACAAAGCCCCCCAAAATAAAAAAATGCCCTACCCTATTCTAAATTAAAAAAGTTCAAAGCTCTTTTACCTTACCAGCCCTTAAAAGGGCCTTTCGTGGGGCATGCCCCAAAAAATTCAGCTCTTTTGCCTGTAAAAGAAAAATACAACCCCCCCAACATTAAAACCCACCACCCACATACCCCTAATCTAACCCAAACCCCCCCTTAAAAAAACCTAACACTACCCCCCTGAAGATCATCCTACCTTTAGTCGTCTTCACTCAGCCGAGCAGCGATGGAACCAAAGAGGAGATCCAGAGCGGCAGAAGTTATCCTCCAAGGGGCGCTGAAGAAATCTTCCATCCGATGAAGTGATCCTCCAAGCAGCACTGAAGAAGTCTTCCATCCGATGAAGTGATCCTCCAAGCGGCGCTGAAGAGGTCTTCGATCCGGGCGATGTCATCTTCCAAGCGGGGTCTTCAATCTTCTTCTTCAGGATCCATCTTCATTCCGCCGACGCGGAACATCCTTCTTTCCCGACGGACTACCGACGAATGAAGGCTCCTTTAAGGGACGTCATCCAAGAAGGCGTCCCTTCAATTCCGATTGGCTGATAGGATTCTATCAGTCAAACGGAATTAAGGTAGGAAAAATCTGATTGGCTGATTGTTATTTTAAGGGGGGTTTGGGTTAGATTAGGGCTATGTGGGTGGTGGGTTTTAATGTTGGGGGGGGTTATATTTTTCTTTTACAGGCAAAAGAGCTGAATTATTTGGGGCATGCCCCACGAAAGGCCCTTTTAAGGGCTGGTAAGGTAAAAGAGCTTTGAACTTTTTTAATTTAGAATAGGGTAGGGCATTTTTTTATTTTGTGGGGCTTTGTTATTTTATTAGGGGGCTTAGATTAGGGGTAAGTAGCTTAAAATTGTTGTAATATTTTTTAAATGTTTGTAACTTATTTTTTTTATTTTTTGTAACTTAGCTTTTTTTATTTTTTGTACTTTAGTTAGTTTATGTAATTGTATTTAATTGTAGTTATTTGTAGGTAATTTATGTAATTAATTTAATGATAGTGTAGTGTTAGGTTTAATTGTAACTTAATTTAGGATTTATTTTACGGGTAATTTTGTATTTCTTTTAGCTAGGTAGTTATTAAATAGTTAATAACTATTTAATAACTATTCTAACTAGCTAAAATAAATACAAAGTTACCTGTAAAATAAATATAAATCCTAAGATAGCTACAATGTAATTATTAATTATATTGTAGCTATATTAGGGTTTATTTTAAAGGTAAGTATTTAGTTTTAAATAGGAATAATTTAGTTCATAATAGAAATATTATTTAGATTTATTTAATTAATATTTAAGTTAGGGGGTGTTAGGGTTAGTGTTAGACTTAGGTTTAGGGGTTAATAATTTTATTACAGTGGCGGCGGTGTAGTGGGGGGCAGGATAGGGGTTAATAAATTTATTATAGGTTGCTGCGGGGTCCGGGAGCGGTGGTTTAGGGGTTAATACATATATTATAGTTGCGGCAGGGTCACGGAGTGGCGGTTTAGGGGTTAATACATATATTATAGTTGCGGCGGGGTCAGGGAGCGGCGGTTTAGGGGTTAATACATATATTATAGTTGCGGCGAGGTCAGGGAGCGGCGGTTTAGGGGTTAACATGTTTATTATAGCTTGCGGTGGGCTCTGGGAGCGGCGGTTTAGGGGGTAAACACTTTATTTACTTGCGGCGGTGTAGGGGGGACAGATTAGGGGTGTTTAGACTCAGGGTACATGTTAGGGTGTTAGGTGTAGAAACTACCATAGGAATCAATGGGATGTCGGGCAGCAGCGAACATGAACTTTCGCTATGGTCAGACTCCCATTGATTCCTATGGGATCCGCCGCCTCCAGGGCGGCGGATTGAAAACCAGGTACGCTGGGCCGTAAAAGTGCAGAGCCTACCTGCTAGTTTTTTGATAACTAGCAAAAGTAGTCAGATTGAAGCTTACTTCACAAAATTCTACTTTTGCCGGTATCTAGGGCTTGATAACTAAGGCGAATCAGCCTCGCCACAAATACGCTGCGGAATTCCAGCGTATTTGAGGTCGACGGCTTGATAACTACCCCCCTTAGCCTTATAACAAACAGGTAAACTAAATAAACCCGCCTAGGGAGAAGTCAGTACAGTAATCTCCCAGTCGGCATGTTTGTTATGTAACCGCCGGGAGATTAGTTAAAGTGCCTCAGAAACTAAGCCTATCAGTACAGTCATCTCCCGGTCAGCATGTTTCTTAAGTAACCGCTGAGAGATGTGACTACCACCATTATCATGCCCTGTGAGTCAAAATAAATACAGAGTGCCCCCAGTGCCTGTGCTAGCTGTCACATATAATCTCCTAAGTATCAGGGAGAATTTATGCAAAATAAAAATTAAGTTCCCATCCATGAAGGGCTCCTTTATAAATCCCATCCATACAGAGTAAGGGGCCAACTTCTTCTGAGTTCTTCTTTATGTCCCCAGAAATAAAAGTCTGCACTTACCTCATATTCTGCCTGACAGCAAAGGCAGCTCCCAGGTTTGTGAAGTCCTATTTTTCACATGGACCTGTGAAAGAGGAGAAAATACTGAGTAATATCCCTCAGATTTTTCATGGTTAGGCAGCATAAATATATGGGAGGCACAGTGAGAATTATGTCCCACCAGTTCCCATTGCTTTAAAGTCACCAAAAGCTCTACTGAAGAGACTGATATGGACTACGGCTACACCCTAGAACAAAGCAGCACAATCTTGTACTACTTTAAAAATAATAAACTCTTGATTGAAGAATCTTTTTCTAACACCTCACTTTACCTCTTCCTATCACTAACGTAGGCAAAGAGAATGACTGGAGTGGGAGGGAAAGGAGGAGCTATTTAACAGCTCTGCTGTGTTGCTCTTTGCCTCCTCCTGCTGACCAGGAGGTGAATATCCCATTAGTAATTAAGATGATCCGTGGACTCATCGTGTCTTAAAAAAGAAAAGTGTTATCCAGGGTTTATCACGTTCTTTTAGCTGTGCAATTTGATAAGTGAATTTACCCTAAATCTGTCTCTTTAAGGGCCAGATTACGAGTAGAGCACTAACAGTTACGCGTAAGTGAAAAGGGGTTTATTGTGGTTATTTGTGTGCAGGTTTTTCACTCGTATTACAAGTTGAAAGTTATCCCTTGAGCGCAATTGAAGTTAACACTCGCCAGGACAGCGTGTTCTCAGAGCTCTGGTTAACTGTTTCATGAAACAAAAAAGTGTCACAAAACACATCAAAAATACATTACAAAGTACAGTTACAATAACACTAGCTAATAAAAATTATTTTTAAATTGCACAAAAAAGTTATAAGGGTTCAAAGATAAGAGGTCTCAGGTGTTAGAAAAAAAAATCTGCAAAGGGCTTTAACACTGAGATATATACATATACATGTCTAAATATGTATATATATGTATACATGTATGTTTATATGTGTGTATATATATATGTATTTATTTATTATGTATTTAAATAGAACATATTCTTGTATGTGAAGAACATTGGAATGTGAAAAATTCATATTTTCATTTTGGGTTAGCGCACTTGAGAATATGCTATCGGGTTTGCGGGTAAGTTATGTGTTAGTTTTTTTGTCCATTTTCCCATTTTTTTGCTCCATTGACTTCAATGGAGGAATACGTTATTGTGTGCACAATATTCTAAGTTCGGCTTTTTACGCACATCGTTTAAGCACGCAAGTAAAAAACATTTACTTTCAACTTGTAATATAAGCGCTACCCGACAGGCGCAAAAAGCTTAATCTGTCCCTAAATATAGGGAGATTGCGATGTGATCAGCATAAACAGGACAGACATAAGTATATGGACATTTGTCACCAAATCGATAATGAAAAATGTTTTTGCTGGTAACATGCATGTAATTATCAAACAATTGTGGTTAACCCACTAAGTTGCTAATGAATTAAGTGAACTGGTCAAATGTTACAGCTATGGGTCATGTGAAAACTGTGTCTCAATGAGATTTTGCTCTCTGCATCTGCTCAGTCTTCAAGCTACATAGCAAACTTTTCATCCTGCAGAGCCGAAGTTAATACAATTACACAGAATACTGCACACTGATGTTGTTTTTTACACACAATTGGTTCCAGGGCAAATTCCACTCATGGCGCACTCATGTGGAGGTTTTGCAAGGTCACAAATACCGTCTAATAGCCCAAGGGTTATATTAAATGAGGTCTGGGGAATGCAAAGTTCCTGTGGTGGAAAATTATGCTATAAAAACCTACAAGACTTAAGTAAACCAACAAAACATTTTGGTATGACGTGATTTTTGTGAAAGAGAAACATATAAAAAGTCCAAAGCCAACAGAAAATGTAATTTCTGCATAATTACACATTATTAATTGATTACATAAACATACAAATAATTAGTTTGTTAAGAGGTCCTGCTGTAACTTTATTTATAAAATCTAGATCTGCCTAGAAGTAAAAAGCACCAACTTTTTTACCTGTGCACATAAATACACCGTAGGTAATGAGAGTTACACAGGATACACATGGCCTCCTCACACACATACACATGGCAGATACTTACTGACTAAACAGCGTATGGCCTTACTCTCGGTTTTGTTGTAACAGCTCCGGTGATGTTATAGAGGTAGAGGCAATTACAGCACATTATGCTTATAAAGATATATACATACACACCAATAAAGCTTTTGGAAATATAGAAGGGTTTACTTTTAATTTTGTTTTATATTTTCTTTACATATTTAAGAATATTAACGTCTTCAAAACTGAATGGTATCTTGCAAGGACCAAAAATACATTTACATTTTAGATTCTTTAAAGTAACTACCCTATGCCTTGCACACTCTTGGTATTCTCTCAGCCAGCCTCATGAGGTAGCCACCCTATGCTTTGTACACTATTGGTGTTCTCAGCCAACCTCATGAGGTAGCAACCCTATGCCTTCTACATTATTGTTGCTCTCTCAGCCAACCTAATGAGGTAGCCACCCTATGCCTTGTACACTTTTGGTATTATATTAGCCAACCTCATGAGGTAGCCACCCTATGCCTTGGACACTCTTGATGTTCTCAGCCAACCTCATGAGGCAACCACCCTATGCCTTGCACACTCTTGGCATTCTTTCAGCCAACCTCATGAGGTAGCCACCCTATGCCTTGTAAACTCTTGGCATTCTCTCAGCCAACCTCATGAGGTAGCCACCTTATGCCTTTATTCTCTTGGTATTCTCTTAGCCAACATCATAAGGTAGCCACCCTATGCCTTGCACACTCTTGATATTCTCTTAGCCAACCTCATGAGGTAGCCATCCTTTGCCTTGCACACTCTTGGTATTCTCTCAGCCAACCTCCTGAGGAAGCCACCCTATAACTTGCACACTCTTGGTATTCTCTCAGCCAACCTCATGAGGTAGCCACCATATGCCTTGCACACTCTTGGCATCCTCTTAGCCAACCTCATGAGGTAACCATCTTGGATTCTTCTCAAACAGTCTTGAAGTCCTTCCACTGGGTACTTACTAGCTGCTTTTCCATCACTTTGTGATCTTATTCTTTTAAAAATGTTTCTATTGGGTTTAGATCAGGTAGCTGTAGAGGCAAGGTCATGTGATACAGCACTCCATCACTTTCCTTCTCTGACAAATACATCTTACACAACCTGGAGGTGCTTTTTGGATCATGGTTCTGTTGAAAATCAAATGTGGGACAAAGTAAGCTCATACCAGATGGGATGGGGTGTCGCTGCAGAATCCTATGGTAGTCATGATGGTGATAGTGTGATTTCAATGCTAACTAAGGGCTATATTACAAGTGGAGCTCAAACAAATTAGCACCATTGTGCGTTAACATCTCTCAAGCAAAATCAATAGTGCATCTATTTTTACGTGCATATTACAAGTTCAAAATTATTTTAACACTTGAGCGATAGTCTAGAGTGCACAAACATCTGCATGTTGGACATTGCTGGGGCACTAAAAGCCCTCACATTCATGTGGTATACCATTTGAGCAACAACACAGGGGTATTAGTGGAGTTTTCCCTGTACTTCTGTTACATACTTTTAATAATAATGGTTTACTTTAGTGCTAAAAGCATTACAGTGGTTGCAATATTATAATATATTCAGAACAGTGAGAACTTATATCAGCATTAAATAAATAAGACTAGAAAATCTCAGCTACTGTTTTATATGAAATATAAATATCAAAAAAAGAAAGAAAAAACACCAAAAGCAAAATACATGATTTTTAAAATCACAATATAACCGAAAATATATATTACAGCATTATACAATAAAAATATATTATACTTTATACAATAAAATACATATTAAAGGATTATACAATAAAACATATTACAGCATTATACAATAAAAACATATTATATATTATACAATAAAATACTTATTAAAGGATTATACAATAAAATACCTATTATAGCATTATACAAATCACTTACATTTATTATACAAAAAAATACATATAATAGCATTATACAATAAATACATATTATGGCATTATACAATAAAAACATATTATACATTATACAATAAAATACATATTACAGTTTTATACAATAAAATACATATTATAGCATTATACAAATCAAATACATATTATAGCATTATACAATAAATACATATTATGGCATTATACAATAAAAACATATTATACATTATACAATAAAATACATATTACATTTGTATACAATAAAATACATATTATAGCATTATACAAATCAAATACATATTATAGCAATATATAGTAAACACATATAGCATTATACAATAAAATACATATTATAGCATTATACAAATAAATACATATTATAGCATTATACAATAAAATACATAATATAGCATTATACAAATAAATACATATTAAAGCCTTATACAATAAAAACATATTATACATTATACAATAAATACATATAATAGCATTATACAAATCAATGACATATTATACAATTAAAGTGAAAGTAAATTAAAGTTTGTTATACAAATGCTAGGATTGACTTTTGAAACAAATAAAGGGGACTTTCATTCAGGAAGTATAAGATGCATCATGTAGAAAGCTCCTTTATTTGATTCAATTGATCGCCATTTTTACCTTGTACAGCAGCCCACAGCTAAAAATATTTTTGACTAACAGGTGACGTTTTCACCTCTTAGCCAATAGTTGTGCGGTAAATCCGGCTCCCATGGGCGCCAAGCCGGATTTACCGCACGGCTATTGGCTAAGAGGTGAAAACGTCACCTCTTCCCAAAAAAAAATTTTCGCCGTGGGCTGCTGTAGCAGCTAAGAACGCGATTGATTGAATCAAATAAAGGCGCTTTCTACATGAAGTATCTTATACTTCATGAATGAAAGTCCCCTTAATTTGTTTCAATAGTCAATCCTAGCGTTTGTATAACACTAGGATTGACTTTCACTTTAAATACATATTATAGCATTATACATATCACATACATATCGTAGCATTGTACAATAAAATACATATTATAGCATTATACAAATCAAATCCATATTACAGCATTATACATTAAAATACATATTATAGCATTATAAAAAATCACATGCATATTATAGCATTTTACAAATCAAAGACATAATATAGCATTATACAATAAAATACATATTATAGCATTATACAATAAAATACATATTATAGCATTATACAATAAAATACATTATTTAGCATTATACAATAAAATACATATTATAGCATTATACAATAAAATATATATTATAGCATTATACATATAAATACATATTATAGCATTATACAATAAATACATATTATAGCATTATACAAATCAAATACATATTTTAGCATTGTACAATAAACACATATTATAGCATTGTAAAATAAATACATATTACAGCAAAAAGTCCCCAGGACCAGGTCCATCCATGTTCAGCAGCAAGATTAAAGACAGAGGCCGTCAACCACAAATACGCTGGAATTCCGCAGCGTAATTGGGACGAGCTTGATTCGAGCCATTTATCAAAGCCTACAGACCGGAAAGTTGAAATTTGTGAAGTAACATATGATCCGCCGGTCTCAGTCTGACAAAGATCGATGCTTACATCACTACAGATGTTCCAAATGCAAATTCGTCACTATCTGACTACTTTTACTAGTTAACAAATATCTACCAGGTACGCTCGCCACTATATTCCGGCCCAGCATACCTGCTTTTCCATCCGCCACCCTGGAGGCTGCGGATGCCATAGGAATCAATGGGAGTCTGAAAGCAGCGAAAGCTTATGTTCACTGCTGCCCGATATCCCATTGATTCCTACGGGAGAATAAAAGTTATGTTTACACCTAACACCCTAACATGTACCCCGAGTCTAAACACCCCTAATCTGCCACCCCCTACACTGCCGCCACCTACATTATGTTATTAACCCCTAATCTGCCGCCCGACACCGCCGCCACCTACATAAATGTATTAACCCCTATCCCAACACTCCCGGAGCCCACCGCAACTAAATAAAGTTATTAACCCCTAAACCCCTGGCCTCCCACAGCACTAGCACTTACTAAACCTATTAACCCCTAAACTGCCAGCCCCCCACATTGCCATAAACTAAATTAAACTATTAACCCCTAAACCTAACAACCCGCTAACTTTATATTAAATATTAACTCATCCCTATCTTATAATAAATGTAAACTTACCTTTAGATTTAAATTAAACTATATTAAACTAATAATTAACCTACTCTAACTGTTATACTAAAATTACATTAAACTATATTAAACTATTAATTAATCTACCCTAACTGATATACTAAAATTACATTAAACTATATTAAACTATTAATTAATCTACCCTAACTGTTATACTAAAATTACATTAAACTATATTAAACTAATAATTAACCTACCCTAACTGTTATACTAAAATTACATTAAACTATATTAAACTAATAATTAACCTACCCTAACTGTTATACTAAAATGACATTAAACTATATTAAACTATTAATTAATCTACCCTAACTGTTATACTAAAATTACATTAAACTATAAATTAAATTAACTATATTATATATTTAAACACCTAACCCAACTCAAATAATTTAAATCTACAATAACAAATTACAAACTACAAAAAATAAACACTAAGTTACACAAAATAAAAAATAAATTATCAAAGATTTAAGCTAATTACACCTAATCTAAGAGCCCTATGAAAATAAAAAAGCCCCCCCAAAATAAAAAACCTTAACCTACAATAAACTACCAATAGCCCTTAAAAGGGCCTTTTGCGGGGCATTGCCCCAAAGAAATCAGCTCTTTTACCTGTAAATAAAAAATACAAATTCCCCCCCCCAACAGTAAAACCCACCACCCACACAACCAACCCCCCAAAATAAAAACTAACCTAACTAAAAAACCTAAGCTCCCCATTGCCCTGAAAAAGGGCATTTGTATGGGCATTGCCCTTAAAAGTGCATTTAGCTCTATTGCTGCCCAAACCGTAATCTCAAACTAAAACCCACCCAATGAATCCTTAAAAAAACCTAACACTAACCCCTGAAGATCCACTTACAGTTTTGAAGATCCGACATCCATCCTCAAAGAGGTCAGGAGAAGTCCTCATCAAAGCCGGCAGAAGTCTTCATCCAAGCAGCCAAAGTCTTCATCCAAGCCCGCAGAAGTCTTCACCCAGACGGCATCTTCTATCTTCATCCATCTGGCGCGAAGCGGCTCCATCTTTAAGACATCCAACATGGAGGATCCTCTTCGTTCGACTTCTTCTTGAACAATGAATGTTCCTTTAAATGACATAATCCAAGATGGCGTCCCTTAGATTCCGATTGGCTGATAGAATTCTATCAGCCAATCAAAATTAAGGTTGAAAAAATCCTATTGGCTGTTGCAATCAGCCAATAGGATTGAGCTTTCATCCTATTGGCTGATCCAATCAGCCAATAGAATGCGAGCTCAATCCTATTGGTGGATTTTTTCAACCTTAATTCCGATTGGCTGAATTCTATCAGCCAATCTGAATCTAAGGGATGCCATCTTGGATGACGTCATTTAAAGGAACATTCATTGTTCAAGAAGACGTCGAATGAAGAGGATGCTCCGCATCGGATGTCTTGAAGATGGAGCTGCTCCGCGCCGGATGGATGAAGATAGAAGATGCCGTCTGGGTGAAGACTTCTGCGGGCTTGGATGAAGACTTCAGCCACTTGGATGAAGACTTCTGCCGGCTGCGATGAGGACTTCTCTCGCTTCTTTGTGGATGGATGTCGGATCTTCAAAACTGTAAGTGGATCTTCAGGGATTAGTGTTAGGTTTTTTTAAGGGTTTATTGGTGGGTTTTAGTTTTAGATTAGGGTTTGGGCAGCAATAGAGCTAAATGCCCTTTTAAGGGAAATGCCCTTACAAATGCCCTTTTCAGGGCAATGGGGAGCTTAGGTTTTTTAGTTAGGTTTTTATTTGGGGGGGTTGGTTGTGTGCGTGCTGGGTTTTACTGTTGGGGGGTATTTGTATTTTTTATTTACAGGTAAAAGAGCTGATCTCTTTGGGGCAATGCTCCGCAAAAGGCCCTTTTAAGGGCTATTGGTAGTTTATTGTAGGTTAGGGTTTTTTTATTTTGGGGGGCCTTTTTTCATAGGGCTCTTAGATTAGGTGTAATTAGTTTAAATCTTTGATAATTTATTTTTTATTTTGTGTAACTTAGTGGGGGGGTTTTTGGTAACAGTGTTTGATATTTCTTGTAACTTAGTTGTTAGTTTTTTGTAACTTTGTAATTTTTTATTGTAGATTTAAATTATTTGATTAGGGTTAGGTGTTTAAATATATAATATAGTTAATTTAATTTGTAGTTTAATTTAATTTTAGTATAACAGTTAGGGTAGATCAATTATTAGTTTAATATAGTTTAATTTAATTTTAGTATAATATTTAGGGTAGGTTAATTAGTAGTTTAATATAGTTTAATGTAATTATAGTATAACAGTTAGGGTAGATTAATTATTAGTTTAATATAGTTTAATTTTAGTATAATATTTAGGGTAGGTTAATTAGTAGTTTAATATAGTTTAATTTAAATCTAAAGGTAATTTTAAAATTATTATACGATAGGGATGAGTTCATATTTAATATAAAGTTAGTGGATTGTTAGGTTTAGGGGTTAATAGTTTAATTTAGTTTATAGCAATGTGGGGGACTGGTGGTTTAGGGGTTAATAGGTTTAGTATGTGTTAGTTATGTGGGAGGCCAGAGGTTTAGGGGTTAATACCTTTAGTTAGTTGCAGTGGCCTCCGGGAGCGGTGGGATAGGGTTTAATAACTTTATTAGAGTTGCGGTGGGCTCCGGGAGCAGCAGTTTAGGGGTTAATAACTTTATTTAGTTGTGGTGTTGTCAGGGAGCGGCGGGGTAGGGGTTAAACAGTTTAGTATTGTGGTGGTGCTTAGTGACAGTATACAAATAAAGCTGTGAAAAAGCCGAATAGCAGCGAGATCGATGACTGTTTAGTTAACAACAGTCCGCTGTTCATCGCCCCGTACTTGGTGCGCAGCCTTTTGACAGCTTTTTATATAAATAAGGAGAGTGTATTCAGATCTGCGGCCACGATGTTAGGCGATGTCAGGCGAGTGTATTGGTGCAGTCAAATGCAAGTAAGTTGACGACTTGATATGTAGGCCTCTATGCCTCGCTTGCAGGTATGCAAAAAAAATCACTATTAGGAAGATTGTATTCCATTTTAATTGTATCGAAGGATTTAATGGATAATACATTTTGGCCAATTAATGCAGAGATCTTATTAAGGCCCAAATTTTCCCATCTCTTAAATAAAGGAGACTGAGATTCTAACTGAAACTCTGTGTTACCTATAAAAGTTTGGAACCTTGGAATATATGGGTTAACCCCAATCATAGAAAGAAGCTTCCAGAATGCCTAAATTGGTGTGAAAATAGTTCTAAGCTGTTTAACAGCTTTGGGTATATTTTTAGATCTACAGTGGATAAGAGAGGTAGGAGAGTAGGGATATGCTATATTGCGTTCCAAAGCATAATTGGTAAAGTAATCAGATTCCTGTATCCAATCCGGGATTAATCTAGATAGAAACACGAGATTATAAAGTCTTACATCTGGAACAGCCAACCCTCCCGACTCCCTCGCCAGAAAGAGTTTGTTCAAGGAAATTCTTGGTCTTCTGTTTTGCCAAATAAAGCAACATATTACAGTATTGACTTTTTGAGAAGTAGTTTCCTCTAGTCAACGGTGGGATATACTCAATTTCGTTATGGTATCAACTATTACTGTCAAAAAGAGGCGATCAGAACCTTTTGGATTTATCTCTACAATGGAATGTTTTCAATTTTCAACCTAATACTAATCATAAGACAATCCAAAGATCTATTGCAACAGTAACTGGCACTTCATTGCCCTCAACATGGAGGGAGTCCCATGTGAAATTATTATATTGGGTTTATTATACCCCAGCAAAAGGAGCCAGATGGGGGAACCCGACTTTCTGTGTTGCCCAAAATGTTCTCTTTACGCAGCCGACTTGATTCTCATGATATGGGGATGCCCTAAGATCAGACAATTGTGGCAGAAGCTGAAGTATTGGATAACCAGGGTCCTGAAGTTGTCTTATTCTGGTTTTTATTTATCCCACATTATCTTCCTCTGGGAAGGAGAGAAAAAGTCAATCCATAAGAAACTTGTCAACACGATTATCCTTACAGTCAGAAATTTGATCTTCCGTTACTGGAAAAAAACAAATATCCCTAGTTTTCTAGAAATTAAAAATGACTTGAAAAAGCAGTGTGTCATAGAGCAGCATGGTAGGGATATGAGTAATAACTGAGACGTTTGTCTCTTTTTCCAGAAATGGTCTCCATATATAAAAAAAGCCTATCTTCTGATTGATCATTTGATATTTTCATTTCAGAATTCAGAGTTGGTTTTGTTAGGTGTGTAGTGATGTAATATGCTTTTACTTTGACTTTCATCCCCCTCCCCCCCCCCCTTTTTTTTCCTTCTGTCCTTCTTCCTCTCCTCTCTCTTCCTCCCCCTCCCCTCCACTACTAAACAGAGTACTGTTTATTGCCCACGGATTTGGAATATTTTCTCTTCATGCTCGCCTGTTTTTGACTGGAATAAAATCATAACAAAACATAGCGGGGTTCACTACTACAGTTAAATCAGGTGACCCCAGATGTTGTATATACTTAAAACTACAGAAAACAAATAGGTTTAGTGCTCCTTTTTCAGTAGATCTAACAAGAACAAACTATTATTCTATGTAATATAGTGGCATCTCAGTCACATGAGCCATATTTTCTGTTGATATACGACTCATGTAAGTTTTTTATTTTTCTTATTCTAATGTGACGTAACAGTTATGATTGTGCTTCTTTTGTATTATTATTCTAATTACATCCTTACATGCTGAAAGTCTTATTGCTTGTACAATGTCTAAGTTTACTAAACCTTAAATAAAATTATATAAAAAAATACATATTACAGCATTATACATTCAATACATATTATAGCATTATACATTCAATACATATTATAGCATTATACATTAAAATATATATTATAGCATTATACAATAAAATACATGATAGCATTATACAAATCAAACACATATAATAGCATTATACAATAAAATACATATTATAGCATTATACAAATCAAATACATATCAAAGTATTATACAAATAAATACACATTATAGCATTACACAGTAAAATAAATATTATAACATTATATACAATAAAAACATATTATATTATAATACAAACAAATACATATTATAGCATTGTACAAATCAAATACATGTTTTAGCATTATACAATAAAACACATATTATAGCATTATACAATAAAATACATATTACAGCATTATACAATAAATACATATTATAGCATTATACAAATAAATACATATTATAGCATAATACAAGAAAAAAAATATTATAACATTATATACAATAAAAACTTATTACAGCATTATACAATAAACTCAGAGAAAATACACAGACTTTTACACTCAACTGCTTCAATTGCCCTCTAACTTACTACAGGTAGCCTTCTGGAAAACAGCTTCCATAGATGCCTCATGTGATTGGCTCACCCATGTGCATTGTTATTTCTTCAGAAAAGATTATCTAAAGAAGGAAGCAAATTAGATAATAGAAGTAAATTGGAATGTTGTTTAAAATTGTATTCTCTACCTAAATCATGAAATAAACATTTTGAGTTTAGTGCCCCTTTAAGCTTACAATTATTAACTAAATAATACCTATTTAAAACTAAATACATACCTGTAAAATAAAACTTAAGCTAGCTACAATATAACTAATAGTTACATTGTAGCTAGCTTAGGTTTTATTTTTTATTTCACAGGTAAGTTTGTATTTATTTTAACTAGGTAGACTAGTTAGTAAATAGTTATTTACTAACTACCTAGTTAAAATAAATACAAAACTACCTGTCAAATAAAACCTAAGCTACCTTACACTAAAACCTAAAATTACAAAAAATAAAAACACCTACCATTACAAAAAATAAGAAAACCTACCATTTAAAACGAAATTAAACAAAAAAATAAAAATGATTCATATTCTAATACCCTTTAAAAAAATAAAAACACCCCAAAATAAAAAAGCCAAATTTTAAATAAACGACCAAGGGCCCTTAAAAGGGACTTTTGGGGACCCTTAAAAGGGTCTTTAGTAGGGCATTGCCCTACGTTAAACATCTCTTTTGCTACAAAAACCCCCATCCCCTAACAGTATACAAACCCCCACCCCCAAAATTACCAATGGCCCTTAAAAGGACATTTTGTAGGGCATTGCCCTAAGTTAAACAACTCTTTTGCTACAAAAAAACAAACACCCCCTAAAAAAATACATTACACAAAATAACAAACAAATTATCAAAAATAATAAAAATTATTTTTATTCTAATACTCATTAAAATAAATAAAAAATCTAATGTAGAATAAACTACCAATGGCCCTTAAAAGGGCCTTTTGTAGGGCATTGCCCTAAAGAAATCAGCTCTGTTTATGAAATAAAAATTACAAACACTCACTAACATTACAAACCCCCCAAACCCACAAAATAAAAAAACTATCTAAAAAAACCTAAGCTACCCATTGCCCTAAAAAAGGGCACTTGGATGGGCATTGCACTTAAAAGGGCATTTAGCTATTTTACTGCCCAAACTCTAATCTAAAAATAAAACCCACCCAAAAAAAACTTAAAAAAAACTTAACACTAACCTCAAGACGATCCACTTACAGTTTTTGAAGTCCCTTTTGAATGATCTTCATCCCAGCGGCAAGAAGTCTTCACTCAGGTGGCCTCTTCAATCTTCATCCCGGCAGCAAAGTCCTCATCCAAGCGGCTAGAAGTCTTCATCCAGACGGCCTCTTCAATCTTCATCCAGGCAGCATCTTCTATCTTGATTCTGACAGCGCAGAGCGGGTCCATCCTGAAGACATCCGCCACGGAGTATCCTCTTCATAAGGTCACCGCCGTACACTGAATCTTCAATGCAAGGTACACGATCCAAGATGGTGTCCCTTGCATTCCTTTTGGCTGAAAAATTTGAATTAGCCAATAGGAATTAGAGCTATTAAAATCATATTGGCTGATTTGAACAGCAAATAGGATCTAAGCAGCTCTCATTCTATTGGCTGATTCATCATCCAATAGAATGAGAGCTGCTTAAATCCTATTGGCTGATTTGAACAGCCAATAGGATTTTAGCAGCTACTAGTTTAAATTAGTTTATTGCGATGTGGGGGGCTTTCGGTTTAGGGGTTAATAGTATAATTTATTATATTTCGGGATTAATAGGTAGTTTATGGGTGTTAGTTTACTTTTTAACACATTTTTTATGAGTTTTATGTTACAGTTTTGTAGCGTAAAACTCATAACAACTGACTTTAGATGGCGTTACGGATCTTGTCGTTTTAGTCTGTAAAGCTCACTTTTTAGCCTGACCGCAAAGCTCGTAATACCAGCGCTATGGGAATCCCATTAATAAACGTCATTTTTAAGAGTGCAGTACTGACGTTGCCTTACACGCTAAAAGGCTTGCGGTACACCTATATGGCTGTGGTGCTGTTTTAACGCTGAAAATACCATATTTTCAGCGTTAAAGGACGAATGCACAAACTTGTAATCTAGCTGATTCATATTATAGCATTATACAATAAAAAACATATTATAGCATTATACATTAAAATACATATTATAGCATTATACAATAAAAAACATATTATAGCATTATACAATAAAATACATATTATAGCATTATACAATAAAATACATACAGTATGATAGCATTATACAAATCAAATACATATAATAGCATTATACAATAAAATACATATTATAGCATTACTCAAATCAAATACATATCAAAGTATTATACAAATAAATACATATTATAGCATTACACAGTAAAATAAATATTATAACATTATATAAAATAAAAACACATTATAGCATTATTATTATTATTATCAGGTATTTGTAGAGAGCCAACAGGTTCTGCAGCGCTATGAACATAGGTGGTATATAAAAAAAACGATTACAGGGATCAAATGGGGAGAGAGGGTCCTGCTGAGATTTGCACTGTTGAAGGTTAGTGTAGGTTGTAAGCATCCCTGGATAGTGGAGTCTTCAGGGAGCACTTGAAGCTTTTAAAACTAGGGGAGATTCTTGTGGAGCGAGGCAGGGAGTTCCATAAGATGGGAGCCAATCTGGAGAATCTTGTAGACAGGAATGTGAGGAGGTGGCAAGAGAGGAGGAGAGAAGGAGATCATGAGCGGAGCGAAGGGGACGGGAGGGAGAGTATCAGGAGACAAGATCTGAGATGTAGGGGGGAGCAGTGAAAATAAGGGCTTTTTGTGTCAAAGTGAGAATTTTGTGTTTAATCCTGGAGGAAAGGGGAAGCCAGTGAAGGAATTGGCAGAGAGGTGCAGCAGATGAAGAGTGACGTGCAAGGAAGATGACCCTGGCAGAGGCATTCATTATGGATTGTAAAGGAGCTAGGCGGCAGAGACCAGAGAGGATGGAGTTGCAGTAGTCAAGGTGGGAAAGGATGAGACAATGGATTAAAATCTTTGTTGTGTCTTGTGTAAGGAAATGTCTAATTTTAGCGATGTTTTTAAGGTGGAAGCGGCAGGCTTTAGCCAAGGACTGAATGTGAGGAGTGAAAGAAAGATCTGAGTCCAGTGTGACCCCAAGACATCGGGCATGTGAGGTTGGGGTAATGATGGAGTTATAGAGACATGGGGGGTGGAGATTTTGGACGAAAGGGGGGGGGAATAAGGAGCTCAGTTTTGGAGAGATTTAGCTTGAGGTAGTGAGAGGACATCCAAGATGAGATATGAGAGAGACAGTTAGTACATTATACAAACAAATACATATTATTGCATTGTACAAACAAATACATATTATAGCATTATACAATAAACATATATTATAGCATTATACAATAAAATACATATTATAGCATTATACAATAAATACATATTATAGCATTATACAATAAACTACATATTACAGCGTTACACAATAAAATATATATTATAGCATTATACAAATCAAATATATATTTTAGCATTATACAATAAACTACATATTACAGCATTACCCAATAAAATATATATTATAGCATTATACAAATCAAAGATATATTTTAGCATTGTACAATAAATACATATTATAGCATTATACAATAAATATATGTTATAGCATAATACAAATCAAATACATATTATAGCATTATACAAATCATATACATATTATAGCATTATACAATAAAATACATATTATAGCATTATACATTAAAATACATATTATAGCATTATTCAATAAAATACATGTTATAGCATTATACAAATCAAATACATATTATAGCATTATACAATAAAATACATAGTATAGCATTATACAATAAAATACATATTAAGGCATTAATCAATAAAATACATATTATAACATTATACAAATCAAATACATTTTATAGAATTATACAATAAAATACATATTATAGCATTATACAATAAAATACATATTATAGCATTATACAATAAAATACATATTATGGCATTATACAAAATCACATACATATTATAGCATTATACAAATCAAATACATATTATAGCATTATACAATCAAATACATATTATAGCATTTTACAATAAAATACATATTATAGCATTTTACAATAAAAGACATGTTATAGCATTTTACAATAAAATACATATTATAGCATTATATAATAAAATACATATTATAGCATTATACAAATCAAATACATATTATAGCATTATACAAATCAAATACATATTATAGCATTATTCAAATCAAATACATATTATAGCATTATATAATAAAATACATATTATAGCATTATACAAATCAAATACATATTATAGCATTATATAATGAAATACATATTATAGCATTATACAATAAAATACATATTATAGCATTATACAATAAAATACATATTATAGCATTATTCAAATCAAATACATATTATAGCATTATACAATAAAATACATATTATAGCATTATACAAATCAAATACATATTATAGCATAATACAATAAAATACATTGTATAGCATTATACAAATAAATACATATTACAGCATTATACAGTAAAATAACTATTATAACATTATATACAATACAACATATTATACAATTATACAATAAATGCATATTATAGCAGTATACAAAGAAATACATATTATAGCATTATAGAATAAATATATATTAAAGAATTATACAATAAAGAATTATTTGTATATTGCATTATACAAATAAATACATATTATAGAATTATACAAATCAAAAACATATTATAACATTATACAATAAATACATATTATAGGATTATACAATAAAAATATTATAGCATTACAATAAATACATATTATAGCAGTATACAAAAAATACACTCACTACCTGCCCACTTGACCCTATTCCTTTAATCTAATAACAAATATTGGGGCATCTGTAAATGTCCCAAAAAAGCAAGGGATAAAAAAAGCACACGAAAAGTTATTTTGAAACAATCCAATTTTTTTATTTAACTGTCCCACTTCACATTCAGTGTTTAATCTGTTCCTCCGGGCTGCAGTAGTTAGAGGAACTTCTTACAATTTAAAATACAAATTCAAAACAAAAGCAGTACATAAAGCTATCAAAAAATCTCAATCCCTATGCATACGTATGCAGACTAAAGAAATACAAGACTATAGGATAACATATGTGATACTCATGCACACAATGTCTAAATACAAGACACTACTAAATTATCCTAAAATGTCAGACTCACAGCATACCATATTGAAAATGAACAAGAACAACTTAACAGTCCATTTTACCACTGTTTAGTGTATATATGAAAGCCATATATTGAAAATACACAGCATGTGTCGGTAGATAATAGACCGCAACAGGATCTGCTGCACACTAGGTCAAAAAAACCGATCCACAACTTGTATAATTTTAAGACAGTACTTATCTTCCAAAGTATAGTTGCGATGATGCTTTTTCTTGCTGATCCGTGATTCCTCGGCGTGTGACGTAATCCCCAATGGGGGTGGTCAACTCGTCACTGCAACTCCAATTGGTTCCTAGTACCTGAATCTGTATCCATTGGTCCAGGAGAAACCAAATGAGAATAGACCAACCGCAACACTGTATCTCCTTGTCAGGACACCCACGATGGGTATCAAGCTTTCTTGTTGACAAGTGAAAGTACTTGGGAAATAAAGCACCGCTTTTTATAAGCTGTCCTCAGGCTCCAAAAGTCGATTCCTAAAATCAGTTCACAGATACAACATCCATGTGCTATTGTTTTAGCGCAGATTCACAACTCCCAGGCTTGTTCTGTTTATTAGGATACTTCCAAAGACAGCAGTATAGGCTTTATTAAATGCTGAATTGAGACTTCCGCTTTAATGTATCACCACAGATACCTCAGACAGTATTTAGCTTATTTAAGGTGTAATACACATAGTGCCAACGCACGTTTCCCCCCCCTCCAGAGCATGTGTCCCAGGGGTTCATCAGGGCATACTGAATCCATACCGGACATCCGCTTTATAGGGCATACCTGATTACTCACAGGTGATTCTCATACACAGTCTCGCCCACATTTCGTTTAGAGAACTGTATCCTGTGAATAGCCAGGGGCCCTTAAAGGGATATTTACATACAAATAAATTAAATTACAACATTTATTTTAAATTCTACTTTCAAATTGTGCAAGGAATGAAAAATCTTCATTACTGAGCAAACATTTTAAACTTTCACCCTCATTCCTAGGTAACGTCTTAGCTCTATTTGCACATAGAAATTACTCCAAAATAAATGGCAAGCATCCTGTCAGATTTGTTTTGCTTTCTTATAGAAAGCTTATATATTCCAATTTATCATTTAGACCTACTGGTAATCTTGTCCCCAGCCTATATATCCATTTAGTCTCTTTCTGTAAAAGGACTTTATCGTTGTTACCACCTCGTCCATTCATAATCCCTTTGTCAATGATTATGAATTTTAAGGAATCTATGTTGCTGTTATGCATATCACAGAAATGTCTAGCAACAAAAAATTGGGGAGTATGTAGATAAACATCTGCGCCCCTTCCTTCTAACATTACCATCATATGTTAAGGATACAACAGATTTGTTAAAAAAACTGGATGGTGTGGTAGTGGGAGAAAAAAACATTTTAGCTTCCTTAGATGTGGAGAGCCTTTACTCTTCCATTCCCCATAATGTGGGCTTAATAGCCATCAAAAGATTCCTTGAAACAAGGGGTCCAGCATATATGGAACACACAGAATTTATGATGGTGCTTCTGGAGTTCATTCTAAAAAATAATGTTTTTTCTTTTGATGGACAGGTGTTCCGCCAAATACGCGGAACTGTAATGGGGGCAGTATGTGCCCCCACTTATGCATGTCTCCATTTGGGGTCATGGGAATCTGATATTTTCGAACAACATGTCGGCACTTTTGATGAAAAGGTGCTGATGTGGGTTAGATATGTGGACGATGTTCTAGTCTTGTGGGATGGAACAGTAGAGGAATTCAATATCTTTGTTTCCACACTGAACCACAATGACAGGAACATTTTCCTCACATCAGAAACAAGTGAAAGGGAACTGAATTCTAGACATAACCCTGAAAAAAGAAGGTTTGAAAATAGTGACTGAGAATTATCGAAAGAAAAATGCCACTAATAGTATTCTCCATGCTAATAGTAGCCACCCTAATCATTTGAAAAGAGGAATACCATAAGGGCAGTTCCTTGATCCAAGAAGGAACTGCTCCTCACTTTCAAAATTTGACATTCATGCCCAGCAAATGAAGGAGAGATTCCTTCAAAGGGGATATTCAAACAAATGTCTTAAGAAATCCCTTTGGAAGGCCAGAAAAATGTCGAGGGATGATCTACTCTATGGAGAAAAGATAAAAACTGAGGGAAATCAGATTAGATTTATCTCAATGTATAATGATCAATGGAACAATATTAGATTGGCTATGAAAAGGAATTGGCACATTCTCACTTTGGATGAGAAAGTGAGACAGGCTATAGGAGATATACCTCAAATGGCATCCAGGAAGGCACAGAGCCTACGAGATAAGCTGGTAAAAAGTCAGTTTGTCAGAGGACCTTCTGATGCTGACTGGTTACGAAAAGATAAGGGAATAAAAGGTAGCTATCCATGTGGGCACTGTGTATACTGTGCCCACATGGATAGCACTAAACAATTCTCGGTGCAAGAAAATAAAGTCTTTGATATAAGATTTTTTTTCAATTGCAAGTCTGAGGGGGTGGTCTATCTCTTACGGTGTTCGTGCCCGGTCTTTTACGTTGGAAAAACTAAGAGGATGGTAAAAGACCGGGTACAAGAGCACAGAGATGACATCCTCTACTCTAGAGACACAAATGTTGCTAGACATTTCTGTGATATGCATAACAGCAACATAGATTCCTTAAAATTCATAATCATTGACAAAGGGATTACGAATGGACGAGGTGGTAACAACGATAAAGTCCTTTTACAGAAAGAGACTAAATGGATATATAGGCTGGGGACAAGATTACCAGTAGGTCTAAATGATAAATTGGAATATATAAGCTTTCTATAAGAAAGCAAAACAAATCTGACAGGATGCTTGCCATTTATTTTGGAGTAATTTCTATGTGCAAATAGAGCTAAGACGTTACCTAGGAATGAGGGTGAAAGTTTAAAATGTTTGCTCAGTAATGAAGATTTTTCATTCCTTGCACAATTTGAAAGTAGAATTTAAAATAAATGTTGTAATTTAATTTATTTGTATGTAAATATCCCTTTAAGGGCCCCTGGCTATTCACAGGATACAGTTCTCTAAACGAAATGTGGGCGAGACTGTGTATGAGAATCACCTGTGAGTAATCAGGTATGCCCTATAAAGAGGATGTCCGGTATGGATTCAGTATGCCCTGATGAACCCCTGGGACACATGCTCTGGAGGGGGGTGAAACGTGCGTTGGCACTATGTGTATTACACCTTGGATAAGCTAAATACTGGATTACGTCACACGCCGAGGAATCACGGATCAGCAAGAAAAAGCATCATCGCAACTATACTTTGGAAGATAAGTACTGTCTTAAAATTATACAAGTTGTGGATCGTTTTTTTTGACCTAGTGTGCAGCAGATCCTGTTGCGGTCTATTATCTACCGACACATGCTGTGTATTTTCAGTATATGGCTTTCATATATACACTAAACAGTGGTAAAATGGACTGTTAAGTTGTTCTTGTTCATTTTCAATATGGTATGCTGTGAGTCTGACATTTTAGGATAATTTAGTAGTGTATTGTATTTAGACATTGTGTGCATGAGTATCACATATGTTATCCTATAGTCTTGTATTTCTTTAGTCTGCATACGTATGCATAGGGATTGAGATTTTTTGATAGCTTTATGTACTGCTTTTGTTTTGAATTTGTATTTTAAATTGTAAGAAGTTCCTCTAACTACTGCAGCCCGGAGGAAAAGATTAAACACTGAATGTGAAGTGGGACAGTTAAATAAAGAAATTGGATTGTTTCAAAATAACTTTTCGTGTGCTTTTTTTATCCCTTGCTTTTTTGGGACATTTACAGATGCCCCAATATTTGTCTATCTTTTTTGTTGTTTAAATTTATTATCCAAGGGTAGCACCGAATACTAAATATACAGCAATATTTTCTACTCTCTCTATTTTTTAAATTCCTTTAATCTAATACCTTCTCTGTCTCCCACCCTCACTCCGGCTCTTACCCACATATTCAACCTACCCCTTTCTACCGGCTCATTCCCTGCCTCCTTCAAACATGCAAAGGTCACCCCCATCCTCAAAAACCCTCCCTTGACCCCAATCTGGCTTCTGTCACCAACACTCAACTGAGACTGCACTCACCAAGGTTACTAACGATCTCATTTCTGCTAAAAACAAAGGCTACTACTCTATACTCATCTTGACCTTTCTGCTGCCTTTGACACTGTTGACCATCCCCTATTTCTACGGACTCTCAGCTCTCTTGGGCTTTGTGACACTGCCCTCTCCTGTATTCACTCTATCTCTGTAACAGATTCTTCTCCGTCTCTTTTGCTGGTGGCTCCTCCTCTCCATTGCCTCTGTCTGTTGGAGTACCTCAAGGCTCTGTGCTGGGTCCTCTGCTCTTCTCTATTTACACTTCTTCACTGGGTAAACTTATCAACAGCTATGGCTTCAACTACCACCTCTATACTGATGACACCCAGATCTACCTTTCCACCCCTGCACCCTCTCCTGTCAATTTTCACACCAGCGACTGCTTATCTGACATTTCCTCCTGGATGGCCTCTCACCACCTAAAAATAAACATGGCCAAGACCGAACTACTTCTAATCGCCCCCCCTAACTCTACTACAGTTTCTAATTTTTCCATCACTGTTGGCGGCACCACTATCTCCCCATCACCCCAAGTCTGCTGCCATGGAGTCATACTTGACTCAAATCTGTCCTTCATTCCCCACATCCAATTACTCTCTTCATCCTGCCGCAACCACCTACGCAATATCTCCAAAATGTGTCTGTTTCTGAGTGACAAAACTACTAAACAGCTTATCCACTCCCTGGTAATTTCCCGACTTGACTACTGTTATAGCATTATACAGTAAAATAACTATTATAACATTATATACAATACAACATATTATACCTTTATACAATAAATGCATATTATAGCAGTATACAAAGAAATACATATTATAGCATTATAGAATAAATACATATTAAAGAATTATACAATAAAAACTTATTATAGCATTATACAAATAAATACATACTATTGCATTATACAAATAAATACATATTATAAAATTATACAAATCAAATACATATTATAGCATTATACAATAAATACATATTATAAAATTATACAATAAAACCATATTATAGCATTATACGATAAATACATATTATATCAGTATACAAAAAATACACTCAATACCTGCCCACTTGACCCTATTCCTTTACATCTAATACCTTCTCTGTCTCCCACCCTCACTCCGGCTCTTACCCACATATTCAACCTATCCCTTTCTACCGGCTCATTCCCTGCCTCCTTCAAACATGCAAAGGTCACCCCCATCCTCAAAAAACCCTCCCTTGATCCCAATGTGGCTTCTGTCCCCAACACTCAACTGAGACTGACCTCACCAAGGTTACTAACGATCTCATTTCTGCTAAAAACAAAGGCTACTACTCTATACTCATCTTACTTGACCTCTCTGCTGCCTTTGACACTGTTGACCATCCTCTTCTTCTACGGACTCTCAGCTCTCTTGGGCTTCGTGACACTGCCCTCTCCTGGATTCACTCTAAATCTGTAACAGATCCTTTTCCATCTCTTTTGCTGGTGGCTCCTCCTCTCCATTGCCTCTGTCTGTTGGAGTACCTCAAGGCTCTGTCCTGGGTCCTCTACTCTTCTCTATTTACACTTTTTCACAGGGTAAACTTATCAACAGCTATGGCTTCAACTACCACCTCTATACTGATGACACCCAGATCTACCTTTCCACCCCTGCACCCTCGCCTGTCAATTCTCACACCAGTGACTGCTTATCTGGCATTTACTCCTGGATGGCCTCTCACCACCTAAAAATAAACATGGCCAAGACCGAACTACTTCTAATCACCCCCTCTAACTCTACTACAGTTTCTAATTTTTCCATCACTGTTGGAGGCACCACTATCTCCCCATCACCCCAAGTCCGCTGCCTCTGAGACACTTGACTCAAATCTGTCCTTCATTCCCCACATCCAATTGCTCTCTTCATCATGCCGCAACCACCTACGCAATATCTCCAAAATTCGTCCATTTCTCAATGACGAAACTACTAAACTGCTCATTCACTCCCTGGTAATTTCCCGACTTGACTACTGCAATAACTTGCTAACTGGCCTCCCTCTCTCCAGCCTCTCTCCCCTTCAATCCATCCTAAATGCATCTGCCAGGCTAATCCACCTCTCTCGATGCTCAGTTTCTGCTGCACCTCTCTGTGAGTCCCTTCACTGGCTCCCCATTCACAGCAGAATTAAATTCAAAATTCTCACCCTGACCTACAAAGCCCTCAGCAATGCTACCCCACCCTACCTGTCCTCACTCATCAGCAAATATACTCCAGCCCGTCCCCTAAGATCCAACAATGACCTGCTCCTTGCATCCTCTACCCTCACCTCCTCTCATGCTAGACTACAGGACTTCACTCCAACCCTCTGGAATGCACTTCCTCGAGCCGTCAGACTCTCCCCTAACCTCTCCTCCTTTAATCATTCCCTAAAGACCTTTTTGTTCAGGGAAGCCTATCACCTGACTCATTAACAAATGAACTTCACTAACCCAACAGTTTCCCTCATCTCCCCACTAATATCATTCCCACCTTTGCAGTCGCCACCTCCTGTTTCTCATCCTCCTGCCCATCTAGATTGTAAGTTCCCACGGGAATAGGGCCCTCAATTCTCCCTGTATCTGTCTGTAAAATTTTGTCTTTTATTGTATTGTTTCTCCATTGTACTTCTATCTTTGTACTCATGGGCAGCGCTCCGGAATCTGTTGGCGCTTTATAAATAAAGAATAATAATAATAGCATTATAGAATAAAATACATATTATAGCATAATACAACTCAAATACATATTTTAGCATTATAAAAATCACATAGGCCTAGAGTTTTGCGCTAAACAGAGTGCGAAACTAATGCCAAAAAGTTGCGTTATTTCACTCTCCATAGCGCTGCCATTGTGAGTTACTGAAAAGCCTCCTTGTGCTGTGTGTTATGGTACGTTAAGCTCCATACTGCACAAAATCCAAGGGCTGATTTGACATGCTCGTGCACACTTTACGCCATAGACAACAATGGGGAGAAAGTGTTAGGAAAAAACTAACACCTGAAGTGCAGAATGAATAATCTCTGTAACGCAACTCCAATTGATGTCTATGGGGGGAAAAGTTACGTTTAAACCTAACACCCTAACATAAACCCCAAGTCTAAACAACCCTAATCTGCCGCCTCGACTTTGCCGACAACAAAATAAAGTTATTAACTCCTAATCCGCCGCTCCCCTACATCACTGCCACTAAATAAATTGATAAACCCCTAAACCTCTGGCCTCCCATATCGCTGCTACTAAACCCCTAACTTTAAATTAAAATTACAATATAACTTTCTTAAAATAATAAAAACTTACCTGTGATATAAAAAAAAAATCCTAAATTTAAACTATAAATTAACCTAACATAACTATTCTAATAAAATAAAAAATTACCAATTAAAAAATCTAATTTACAAATTTAAAAAATACCTAACACTACGAAAAAATTAAAAAAATCTAAAATTACAAAAAATAATAAACACTAAATTAAGAAAAATAAAAAACACTAAGATTACAAAAAATAATAAACGACATTATAAAAAATACAAACAATTACACCTAATCTAATAGCCCTATAAAAATAATAATAAAAGGCCCCAAAATAAAAACACCCCCTAACCTACAATAGACTATCAATAGCCCTTAAAGGGCCTTTTGTAGGGCATTGTCCTAAATTAAACAGCTCTTTTACCTGTAAAAAAATACAAAGTCCCCCCAACAGTAAAACCCACCACCCAACCAACCCCCCAAAATAAAAAAAACCTAACTCTAAAAAATCCTAAAGGGGCATTTGTATGGGCATTGCCCTAAAAAGGGCATTCAGTTGTTTTACAAGTGCCCATCCCTAATCTAAAAAAAAAACACCCAAAAAAAGGAAGAAAAAAACCTAACACTAACCCCATAAAATCTACTCAAGGTTCCTGAAGTCCGGACATCCATCTTCATCCAGGCAGCGAGAAGACTTCATCCAGTCGGCGACACCTTCATCCATCTCAGGGATGTCTTTTATATTCATCCTGGTGCCTCAGAGCAGAGCTATCCTTTAAGACATCCTGCGCGGAGCGTCCTCTGCATACGGTCACCGTCGTACACTGAAGTTGAATGCAAGGTACCCGTTTCAAAATGGCGTACCTTGCATTCCTATTGGCTGATTTGATTCTTCAAATTCAAATCAGCCAATAGGATGAGAGCTTCTGTAATCCTATTGGCTGTTAAATAATCCTATTGGCTATTAATAGGTTTAGTTTAGTAGTTACTATGTGGGGGTCCGGCGGTTTAGGGGTTAATAGGTTTATTTAGGTGTTGGCAATGTCAGGAAGCGGCGGATTAGGTGTTAATAAAGTTTATTAGTGTCGGCGATGTCAGGGAGTGGCGGTTTAGGGGTTAATATATTTAAATAGTGTTGGCGATGTGGGTGGGCGGCAGCTTAGGGGTTAATAGGTTTAATATAGTGTTTGCGATGCGGAATGGTGGCGGTTTAGGGGTTCATAGGTAGTTTATGGGTTTTAGTGTACTTTGTAACATTTTAGTTAAGAGTTTTGTGAAAAATTTTTGTTACACAAAATCTATAACTATTGCTCTCAGATGACGGTATGGCTTGTGTCGGTATAGGCTGTAACTAAAGCTTTTTAGATGGAACGCACAACCTGTAATACTGGCACTATGAAAATCCCAAACGTCATTTTTTGATTGCGAAATGGACTTTGCGTTGCAGGCTAAAATGCTTGCGGTATTGCTATACCGCCGCAACTCGTAATATGCACTCCTGTCCATTCCAGCGTAATGGTAAATTGTTCAGCGTTACAAACTTGTAATCTAGCCGATACATATTATAGCATTATACAATAAAATACATATTATAGCATTATACAAATCAAATACATATTATAACATTATACAAATCAAATACATATAGCGTTTTACAATAAAATACATATTATAGCATTATACAAATAAATACATATTATAGCATTTTACAAATAAATGCATATTAAAGCATTATACAGTAAAATAAATTGTATTATAACATTATATACAATAAAACATATTATAGCATTATACAGTAAACACATATTATAGCAGTATACAAATAAATACATATTATAGCATTATACAAATAAATACATATTATAGCATTATACAATAAACACATATTATAGCAGTATACAAATAAATACATTTTATAGCATTATACAATTAAATACATATTATAGCATTATACAGTAAATAAATATTATAACATTATATACAATAAAATACATATTATAGCAGTATACAAAATATACATATTATAGCATTATACAAATAAAATACATATTATAGCATTATACAAATAAATACATATTAAAGCATTATACAGTACAATAAATTGTATTATAACATTATATACAATAAAACATATTATAGCATTATACAGTAAACACATATTATAGCAGTATACATATAAATACATATTATAGCATTATACAATAAGCACATATTATAGCAGTATACAAATAAATACATATTATAGCATTATACAATTAAATACATATTATAGCATTATACAGTAAATAAATATTATAACATTATATACAATAAAATACATATTATAGCAGTATACAAAATATACATATAGCATTATACAAATAAAATACATATTATAGCATTATACAAATAAATACATATTATAGCATTTTACAAATAAATACATATTAAAACATTATACAGTAAAATAAATTGTATTATAACATTATATACAATAAAACATATTATAGCATTAAACAGTAAACACATATTATAACAGTATACAAATAAATACATATTATAGCATTATACATTAAACACATATTATAGCAGTATACAAATAAATACATATTATAGCATTATACAATTAAATACATATTATAGCATTATACAGTAAATAAATATTATAACATTATATACAATAAAATACATATTATAGCAGTATACAAAATATACATATTATTGCATTATACAAATCAAATACATATTATAGAATTATACAATAAAACATATTATAGCATTATACAGTAAAATAAATATTATAACATTATATACAATAAAACATATAATACCATTATACAATAAATACATATTATAGCAGTATAGAAAAAAATACATATTATAGTATAATATATAAAGATATAGATATTTTACAAAAATATGTACAGATATATTTACAAATGAATATAAAATGATCATTTCTTCTAAGTGAAGAACATAGAAATGCAAAGTATTCCTAATGTACCTATGGCTTTAGCGCAGTTGATCTAGCGCAGTTATCACGCTAGCGATAAAATAAAAGGCTTTCTTGAGCGATCGCGATACCCAAATTCCTGAAGGTAGTGCACCCGAGTCTTTTGGTCACATGCTTTTTACTTTAAACTTGTAATACCAGCGCTAAGCTGATCACACTGATTTTTTTACCTTGAGCGCAGTTAGGCCTAGATTTAGAGTTTGGCGGTAGCCGTGAAAACCAGCGTTAGAGGCTCCTAACGCTGGTTTTAGGCTACCGCCGGTATTTGGAGTCAGTCAGGAAAGGGTCTAACGCTCACTTTTCAGCCGCGACTTTTCCATACCGCAGATCCCCTTACGTCAATTGCGTATCCTATCTTTTCAATGGGATCTTTCTAACTCCGGTATTTAGAGTCGTGTCTGAAGTGAGCGTTAGAATTCTAACGACAAAACTCCAGCCGCAGAAAAAAGTCAGTAGTTAAGAGCTTTCTGGGCTAACGCCGGTTTATAAAACTCTTAACTACTGTGCTCTAAAGTACACTAACACCCATAAACTACCTATGTACCCCTAAACCGAGGTCCCCCCACATCGCCGCCACTCTTTTTTTTTAACCCCTAATCTGACGACTGCCACCTACGTTATACTTATGTACCCCTAATCTGCTGCCCCTAACACCGCCGACCCCTATATTATATTTATTAACCCCTAATCTGCCCCCCACAACGTCGCCTCCACCTGCCTACACTTGTTGACCCCTAATCTGCCGAGCGGACCGCACAGCTATTATAATAAAGTTATTAACCCCTAATCCGCCTCACTAACCCTATAATAAATAGTATTAACCCCTAATCTGCCCTCCCTAACATCGCCGACACTTAACTTCAAACATTAACCCCTAATCTGCCGACTGGAGCTCACCGCTATTCTAATAAATGTTAACCCCTAAAGCTAAGTCTAACCCTAACACTAACACCCCCCTAAGTTAAATATAATTTAAATCTAACGAAATTAATTAACTCTTATTAAATAAATTATTCCTATTTAAAGCTAAATACTTACCTGTAAAATAAATCCTAAAATAAATCCTAATCTGCCCTCCCTAACATCGCCGACACCTAACTTCAAACATTAACCCCTAATCTGCCGACTGGAGCTCACCGCTATTCTAATAAATGTTAACCCCTAAAGCTAAGTCTAACCCTAACACTAACACCCCCCTAAGTTAAATATAATTTAAATCTAACGAAATTAATTAACTCTTATTAAATAAATTATTCCTATTTAAAGCTAAATACTTACCTGTAAAATAAATCCTAATATAGCTACAATATAAATTATTTTTATATTATAGCTATTTTAGGATTTATATTTATTTTACAGGTAACTTTGTATTTATTTTAACCAGGTACAATAGCTAAAATAGTTAAAATAATTACAAAATTACCTGTAAAATAAATCCTAACCTAAGTTACAATTAAACCTAACACTACACTATCAATAAATAAATTAAATAAACTACCTACAATTACCTACAATTAAACCTAACACTACACTATCAACAAATTAATTAAATACAATATCTACAAATAAATACAATGAAATAAACTAACTAAAGTACAAAAAATAAAAAAGAACTAAGTTACAAAAAATAAAAAAATATTTACAAACATCAGAAAAATATTACAACAATTGTAAACTAATTACACCTACTCTAAGCCCCCTAATAAAATAACAAAGACCCCCAAAATAAAAAAATGCCCTACCCTATTCTAAATTACTAAAGTTCAAAGCTCTTTTACCTTACCAGCCCTGAACAGGGCCCTTTGCGGGGCATGCCCCAAAGAATTCAGCTCTTTTGCCTGTAAAAAAACACATACAATACCCCCCCAACATTACAACCCACCACCCACATACCCCTAATCTAACCCAAACCCCCCTTAAATAAACCTAACACTAAGCCCCTGAAGATATTCCTACCTTATCTTCACCATACCAGGTTCACCGATCGATCCAGAAGAGCTCCTCCGATGTCTTGATCCAAGCCCAAGCGGGGGGCTGAAGATGTCCATGATCCGGCTGAAGTTTTCATCCAAGCGGGAGCTGAAGAGGTCCATGATCCGGCTGAAGTCTTCTATCAACGGCATCTTTAATCTTCTTTCTTCCGGATCCATCTTGCAGACCTCCGACGCGGAACATCCTGCTGGCCCGACGGACTACCGACGAATGAAGGCTCCTTTAAGGGACGTCATCCAAGATGGCGTCCCTCAAATTCCGATTGGCTGATTGGATTCTATCAGCCAATCGGAATTAAGGTAGGAAAATTCTGATTGGCTGATGGAATCAGCCAATCAGAATCAAGTTCAATCCGATTGGCCGATCCGATCAGCCAATCAGATTGAGCTTGCATTCTATTGGCTGTTCCGATCAATTAATTTCGTTAGATTTAAATTATATTTAACTTAGGGGGGTGTTAGTGTTAGGGTTAGACTTAGCTTTAGGGGTTAATACATTTTTAGAGTAGCGAGTAGCGGTGAGGTCCGGTCG
The DNA here is from genome assembly GCF_027579735.1 of Bombina bombina. Taxonomy (NCBI): domain Eukaryota; kingdom Metazoa; phylum Chordata; class Amphibia; order Anura; family Bombinatoridae; genus Bombina; species Bombina bombina. The sequence goes on along the minus strand of NC_069506.1, from coordinate 280,756,590 downwards.
GCAGATTAGGGGTTAATAATTGTAGGTAGGTACGTTGGGGGGGGGGGCAGATTAGGGGGTAATAAATATAATATAGGGGTCGGCGGGGGTTAGGGGCAGCAGATTAGGGGTTCATAGGGATAACGTAGGTTGCGGCGGTTTACAGAGCGGCAGATTAGGGGTTAATAATAATATGCAAGGGTCAGCGATAGCGGGGGCGGCAGAATAGGGGTTAATAAGTGTAAGGTTAGGGGTGTTTAGACTCGGGTACATGTTAGAGTGTTAGGTGCAGACGTAGGAAGTGTTTCCCCATAGCAAACAATGGGGCTGCGTTAGGAGCTGAACGCGGCTTTTTTGCAGGTGTTAGGTTTTTTTTCAGCTCAAACAGCCCCATTGTTTTCTATGGGGGAATCGTGCACGAACACGTTTTTGAAGCTGGCCACTTCCGTAAGCAACTCTGGTATTGAGAGTTGCAGTGGCGTTAAATATGCCTGTACGCTCCCTTTCTGTGAACTCTCAATACCAGAGGTATTTAAAAGGTGCGGCCAGAAAAAAGCCAGCGTTAGCTATGCGGGTCGTTACCGACAAAACTCTAAATCTAGGCCTTAGTGCGCTGCTGGTAATTTGACCCTTAGATTTTAGAAAGGCTAATTTTTCTTACATGTGGAAATGCCTAAGTGATATTCTAAATGGGATGACACAGATTACAGTAGCGCAAGAAAAGTGGAATATTTTACCAACAATATTTTAGATGCAAGGCCAGATTATGAGTGGAGTGTAAAATTGCACTTTCGAAAGCGCAATATCTGCACTCCACTCATAATACCAGCGCACTTGCATGGAAGCTTTGCACTCACAAGAGCGCACTTCCATAGGCTCTAATGGGAGCTTCGTTCTGATGCCATGAGACACGACACAGAACCTAGCGCAGAGAAGGGGGTAAGCCACACTGCAAAATGTAAATATATATGTATCTGAATATATACATATATGTTTATGTGTTTATATGTGTATATACACATATTAAAGGGACACTAAACGCAATTTTTTTTCTTTCATGATTCCGATAAAGCATGCAATTTTAAGCAACTTTCTAATTTACTCCTATTATAAATTTTTCTTCGTTCTCTTGCTATCTTTATTTAAAAAATCATGAATGTAAAGCTTAGTATCCAGCCCATTTTTGGTTGAGAACGTGGGTTCTGCTTGCTTATTGGTGGGTAAATTTCAGCCTCCAATAAGCAAACGCTCTCCATGGTGCTGAACCTGAAATGGGCTGGCTGCTAAGATTTACATTCATGATTTTTAAATAAAGATAGCAAGAGAACTAAGAAAAATTGATATTAGGAGGAGTAAATTAGAAAGTTGCTTAAAATTGCATGCTCTATCTGAATCATGAAACATTTTGGGTTCAATGTCCCTTTAACACATAAATAAATATATACTGTATGCATAAAAGCATATACAGCTAATACAGTCCCCCATAAATCTCAATGTAAAGGCCACATCCGCAAACTTTAAGCCCTTAAAACTGCTTTGTGCAGTTATTATATGAAACAATAAAAATATTACTTTTATTTTATAAAGTAACACTGCGCTTTATTTTGGGGGCAATTGGGTAGGATTAACCAGCCACTTGTAATGAGTGGTTATTTAACGTGCGCCCATAAACGGGTGAATTTACGGGTGCATTTTAAAATAGCGCTCCACTTGTAATCTAGCCCTGTATTAGATTTATTTGTAAAAGATAAAAAAACAATATGGGGCCAGAGTACAAGAGGCGCGCTAATTAGAGTTCAGGATGCGATAGGCAATATCGATGAACTGCGCTAACATTAACACTCCACCTGATTTTACAAAATACCATTAACCAGAGAAGGGTAAGCGCAGCAGACATCGCTCTAGCGCAACGGTACAGTACCATGCTTCAGATGGCAGACAGACAAACTTTAGGTTAGCATTCTTCATGTAAGACATATGGGCAGAACACTAGATGTTGGTGTTTTTAGAGCATAATTCCCAGTCTTCTCATGTGTTAAATGACATCAGCATTTCTCTGGGCTCCTGCTGGCACCAGATCAGAGCAGATCTGCCTCCTAAACGATTCACAATTATTAACGCAGGAGGAACAGCTGCACAGCAAAGTTTTGGATTGGATGGTTTGTGATCTTCAGCTTATCTTTTTATGTGACCGGACAGATATGAGTGTACAAAGCTCACATTGATATTTCTGAGTAATTAGATGCTGTTCTTTGCTTTGTAAACTTAAGAGGCATACTAACTATAAAGAGCATTTATTTATGTGATACTATTACTGCAGCTAAGGATTCTGGGGTAGGAGATGCCTAGGCTGAGTATGTGCGTTTATGCTTTATCAGTGCTACCTGAGGAACTTGTAGAGGGCACCATCTCCATAGAAACAGATCTCTGGCACCATTAGGCACTGTTAACAAATTCACGCCTAGATTACGAGTCTTGCGTTAGCCTTAAAAAGCAGCGTTGAGAGGTCCCAACGCTGCTTTTTAACGCCCGTTGGTATTACGAGTCTGGCAGGTACAGGTGTACCGCTCACTTTTTTTCTGTGACTCGAGCATACCGCAAATCCACTTATGTAAATTGCGTATCCTATCTTATCAATGGGATTTTCCTAACGCCGGTATTACGAGTCTTGGAAAAAGTGAGCGGTAGACCCTTTCCTGTCAAGATTCCTACCGCATTTAAAAGTCAGTAGTTAAGAGTTTTATGGGCTAACGCCGTAACATAAAACTCTTAACTAAAGTGCTAAAAAGTACACTAACACCCATAAACTACCTATTAACCCCTAAACCGAGGCCCCCCACATCGCAAACACTATATTAAAAATGTTAACCCCTAATCTGCCTAACCAGACATCGCCGCCACTTCAATAAATGTATTAACCCCTAAATCGCCACACTCCCGCCTCGCAAACACTAGTTAAATATTATTAACCCCTAATCTGCCATCCCTAACATCGCTGACACCTACCTATATTTATTAACCCCTAATCTGCCGACCCCAACGTCGCCGCCACTATATTAATTTTATTAACCCCAAAATCTAAGTCTAACCCTAACCCTAACACCCCCCTAACTTAAATATTATTTAAATAAATTGAAATAAAATTACTACAATTAAATAAATTATTCCTATTTAAAACTAAATACTTACCTATAAAATAAACCCTAAGCTAGCTACAATATAACTAATAGTTACATTGTATCTATCTTAGGGTTTATTTTTATTTTACAGGCAACTTTGTATTTATTTTAACTTGGTAGAATAGTTATTAAATAGTTATTAGCTATTTAATAACTTCCTAGTTAAAATAAATACAAATATACCTGTAAAATAAATCCTAACCTAAGTTACAATTACACCTAACACTACACTATAATTAAATAAATTACCTAAATTAACTTCAATTAATTACAATTACATTAAATAAACTAAATTACGGAAACCCCCCCCCACTAAATTACAGAAAATAATAAAATAATTACAATTTTTTTAAACTAATTACACCTAATCTAAAAAAGACAATACCCCCCCAAACATTACAACCCACAACCCACACACCCAACCCTACTCTAAAACCCACCCAATCCCCGCTTAATAAAACATAACACTACCCCCTTGAAGATCACCCTACCTTGAGACGTCTTCACCCAACCGGGCAGAAGTGGTCCTCCAGATGGTCCAAAGTCTTCATCCTATCCGGGCAGAAGAGGTCCTCCAGACGGACAGAAGTCTTCATCCAGGCAGCATCTTCTATCTTCATCCATCCGGAGCGGAGCGGGTCCATCTTCAAGACATCCGACGCGGAGTATCCTCTTCGTTCGACGGCGACTGGAACAATGACTGGTCCTTTAAATGACGTCATCCAAGATGGCATCCCTTCTATTCTAATTGGCTGATAGAATTCTATCAGCCAATCGGAATAAAGGTAGAAAAAATCCTATTGGCTGATCCAATCAGCCAATAGGATTGAAGTTCAATCCTATTGGCTGATTAGAACAGCCAATAGGATTGAGCTTGCATACTATTGGCTGATTGGAACAGCCAATAGAATGCAAGCTCAATCCTATTGGCTGATTGGATCAGTCAATAGGATTTTTTCTACCTTAATTCCGATTGGCTGATAGAATTCTATCAGCCAATCGGAATTGAATGGACGCCATCTTGGATGACGTCATTTAAAGGACCCGTTATTGTTCCAGTCGCCGTCGAACGAAGAGAATGCTCTGCGTCGGATGTCTTGAAGATGGACCCGCTCCGTTCCGGATGGATGAAGATAGAAGATGCCGTCTGGATGAAGACTTCTGCCCATCTGGAGGACCTCTTCTGCCCGGATAGGATGAAGACTTCGGACCGTCTGGAGGACCACTTCTGCCTGGTTGGGTGAAGATGTCTCAAGGTAGGGTGATCTTCAAGGGGGTAGGTTTTATTAAGGGGGGATTGGGTGGGTTTTAGAGTAGGGTTGTGTGTGTGGGTAGTGGGTTGTAATGTTGGGGGGTATTGTCTTTTTCTTTACAGGTAAAAGAGCTGATTACTTTGGGGCAATGCCCCGCAAAAGGCCCTTTTAAGGGCTATTTGTAATTTAGTATAGGGTAGGGATTTTTATTATTTTGGGGGGCTTTTTTATTTTATTAGGGGATTAGATTAGGTGTAATTAGTTTTAAAAAATTGTAATTATTTTATTATTTTCTGTAATTTAGTGGGGTTTTTTTTGTAATTTAGTTTATTTAATTTAATTGTAATTAATTGTAGTTAATTTAGGTAATTTATTTAATTATAGCGTAGTGTTAGGTGTAATTGTAACTTAGGTTAGGATTTATTTTACAGGTATATTTGTATTTATTTTATCTAGGAAGTTATTAAATAGTTAATAACTCTTTAATAACTATTCTACCTAGTTAAAATAAATACAAACTTGCCTGTAAAATAAAAATAAACCCTAAGCTAGCGACAATGTAACTATTAGTTATATTGTAGCTATCTTGTGGTTTATTTTATAGGTAAATATTTAGTTTTAAATAGGAATAATTTATTTAATAATAGTATTTTTATTTAGATTTATTTAAATTATATTTAAGTTAGGGTTAGGGTTAGACTTAGGTTTAGGGGTTAATAACTTTATTATAGTGGCGGTGACGTTGGGGGCGGCAGATTAGGGGTTAATAAGTGTAGGTAGGTGGCGGCGACATTGGGGGCGGCAGATTAGGGGTTAATAAATATAATGTAGGTATCGGCGATGTTGGGGGCAGCAGATTAGGGGTTCATAAGTATAATGTAGGTGGCTGCGGTGTCCGGAGCGGCAGATTAGGGGTTAATAATATAATGTAGGTTGTGGCGATGTTGGAGGCGGCAGATTAGGGGTTAATAAGTGTAATATTAGGGGTGTTTAGACTCGGGGTTCATGTTAGGGTGTTAGGTGTAGACATAAAATGTATTTCCCCATAGGAATCAATGGGGCTGCGTTAGGAGCTGAACGCTGCTTTTTTGCAGGTATTAGGCTTTTTTTCAGCCGAATTAGACCCATTGATTCCTATGTGGAAATCGTGCACGAGCACGTTTAGCCAGCTCACCGCTACCGTAAGCAGCGCTGGTATTACAGTGAGATGTGGAGCTAAATTTTGCTCTCCGCTCACTTTTTTGTGGCTAATGCTGTAATACCAGTGTTGTTTGTAGGTGAGCGGTGAGCATATACTGCGCGTTAGCCCCGCAAGCCTTACCGACAAAAACTCGTAATCTAGCCGTCAGGTTTTCATTTGATCCACATCTTACACAAAAAGCCCTGAGTTATTGCATGGTCATTCACTGAAATCTGAAATCTATACTGTTTAGTTCTGTAGAACATTTAGGGTGAGATTACGAGTGGGGCGCAAATTTGCACTTTTGTGATCACGCTATTTGCACTCCACTTGTAATACTAGTGTACGCAATTGTGCTCTGGTATTTCAAGTGGCCCGCAATGCGAAAACGGACACGTGCTTATATTGCATGGATAGAGCACACTTCCATAGGCTCCAACGGGAGCCTCGTTCTCTGAGACACGGCACAGAACCTAGAGCAGCAAATATACTTTAATTTGGGGCCAATTGGGGCACTTTCTGAAAATGAATAAGAGATCTGATCTCTGGTTAATTTTCTGAGCACTAATTGTTACCGCAAACTCGTAATGGCTGGTTATTTATTGGGTGCCCGTAAAACGGCCACATTTTCCCGTTTATGAGTGCGCGATAAATTAGCGCCCCACTTGTAATCTAGCCCTTAATGTACTGTTTAATACAAGATTTTCATAGTATTTAAAACTAGAAGTGTCCCTAGTCCCAGTGGCTGTCATTTTGTACATGAACTTCCAGCAGAAAATATTTACTAATCAGCTGCTAGTTTTGTACATTTGCTGTTTTTTTAAAGGGACAATGTATTATATATAACAAACACTTGCTTAGAAGCTCAGAATGAAGGGTCACTTATAGCATTTGGCTAAATCTCAAGCATGACTTGTGTGTGCCTTTAATGACTGTTGAGCATGACTTGTGTGACCCTTTAATGACTGCTGAGCTTGACTTGTATGACCCTTTAATGACTGCTGTGCATGACTTGTATGACCCTTTAATGACTGCTGAGCATGACTTGTATGTCCCTTTAATAAATGTTGAGCATGACATGTGTGTGCCTCTAATGACTGTTGAGCATGAGATATGTGTACCTTTATTCACTGCTGAGCATAACTTGTATATCCGTTTAATGACTGTTGAGCATGACATGTGTGTGCCTTTAATGACTGCTGAGCATGACTTGTATGTCCGTTTAATGACTGTTGAGCATGACATATGTGTGCTTTTAATGACTGCTGAGCACGACTTGTATGTCCCTTTAAAAACTGTTGAGCATGACTTGTGTGACCCGCTAATGACTGCTGAGCATGACTTGTGTGTCCCTTTAATTACTGTTGAGCATGACTTGTATGTCCCTTTAATGACTGTTGAGCATGACTTGTATGACCCTTTAATGACTGTTGAGCATGACTTGTATGACTCTTTAATAAATGTTGAGCATGACATGTATGTGCGTTTAATTACTGTTGAGCATGACTTGTGTGTCCCTTTAATGACTGCTGAGCATGACTTGTGTGTCCCTTTAATGACTGTTGAGCATGACTTGTATGTCCCTTTAATGACTGCTGAGCATGACTTGTGTGACCCTTTAATAAATGTTGAGCATGACACGTATGTGCCTTTAATTACTGCTGACCATGACTTGTGTGTCCCGTTAATGACTGCTGAGCATGACTTGTGTGTCCCTTTAATGACTGTTGAGCATGACTTGTATGTCCCTTTAATGACTACTGAGCATGACTTGTGTGACCCTTTAATAACTGTTGAGCATGGCTTGTATGTCCCTTTAATGACTGTTGAGCATGACTTGTGTGTCCCTTTAATGACTGTTGAGCATGACTTGTGTGTCCCTTTAATGACTGTTGAGCATGACTTGTATACCCCTTTAATGGTTATTAAGCATGGCATGTGTGTCCCTTTAATGACTGTTGAGCATGACTTGTATGACCCTTTAATGACTGTTAAGCATGACTTGTGTGACCCTTTAATGACTATTTAGCAGGACTTGTGTGAACCTTTAATGACTGTTGAGCATGACTTGTGTGTCCCTATAATGACTGTTGAGCATGACTTATGTGTCCCTTTAATGACTTTTTAGCATGACTTGAATGTCCCTTTAATGGCTGTTGAGCATGACTTGTGTGTCCCTTTAATGACTATTGAGCATGACTTGTATGTCCCTTTAATAACTATTGTGCATGACTTGTATGACCCTTTAATGACTGCTGAGCATGACTTGTATGTCCCTTTAATAACTATTGAGCATGACTTGTATGACCCTTTAATGACTGCTGAGCATGACTTGTGTGTCCCGTTAATGACTGCTGAGCATGACTTGTGTGTCCCTTTAATGACTGTTGAGCATGACTTTATGTCCCTTTAATGACTGTTGAGCATGACTTGTATGACCCTTTAATAACTTTTGAACATGACTTGTATCACCCTTTAATGACTGCTGAGCATGGCTTGTGTGTCCCTTTATTGACCATTGAGCATGACATGTATGACCCTTTAATGACCATTGAGGATGACTTGTATGTCTCTTTAATGACTGCTGAACATGACTTGTATGTCCCTTTATTGACTATTGAGCTTGAGCTGTATGTCCCTTTATTGAATGCTGAGCATGACTTGTGTGTCCCTTTAATGACTGTTAAGCATGACTTGTATGTCCCTTTAATGACTGTTGAGCAGGACTTGTGTTTCCCTTTAATGACTATTGAGCATGACTTGTATGTCCCTTTAATAACTATTGAGCATGACTTGTATGACCCTTTAATGACTGCTGAGCATGACTTGTGTGTCCCGTTAATGACTGCTGAGCATGACTTGTGTGTCCCTTTAATGACTGTTGAGCATGACTTTATGTCCCTTTAATGACTGTTGAGCATGACTTGTATGACCCTTTAATAACTTTTGAACATGACTTGTATGACCCTTTAATGACTGCTGAGCATGGCTTGTGTGTCCCTTTATTGACCATTGAGCATGACATGTATGTCTCTTTAATGACTGCTGAACATGACTTGTATGTCCCTTTATTGACTATTGAGCTTGAGCTGTATGTCCCTTTATTGAATGCTGAGCATGACTTGTGTGTCCCTTTAATGACTGTTAAGCATGACTTGTATGTCCCTTTAATGACTGTTGAGCATGACTTTTGTGTCCCTTTAATGACTGTTGAGCATGACTTTTGTGTCCCTTTAATGACTGTTGAGCATGATTTGGCTGACCCTTTAATGACTGTTGAGCATGACTTATATGACCCTGTAATGACTGTTGAACATGAGTTGTATGTCCCTTTAATGACTCTTGAGCATGACATGTGTTTCCCTTTAATGACTATTGAGCATGACTTGTATGTGCCTTTAATGACTGTTGAGCACTTACACAAATTTATAACAGAGGTGGCACAAAACACTCTGGCACATGAGGAGCACTCCGGCAATGAAAGAGTCACCTGCTGTACACACGCGGGAGCGTCTCCAGCCTGGGCCAATACGCTGAGCCAGACAAGGATGCAATGGTTTAATGGGATTTAGCTTCATCTGGGTCTGTTCCAAAATGTTCCAAATCTCCAGAAATGACTCCTCAGATCTTCTTACTTTCTCATGAATAAAATCTCATGAGCGACATTTGGTCAACTGAGCTGGATAATGTCTGTCATCCCTAGAAGGACTTTCTTTGGCACAAAACCAACGTCCTGTATATTTTCTTCTCAGATGTTATATCTGTAACAAACTGTATGTTTGTGTGTCTGGGTGTGTGTGTGTGCATGTGTATGTCTTTGTAATTGTGTATGTATATGTGTGTGTCTATGTGTGTGTGTATCTGTATGTATGTATGTACAGTATGTGTGTGTGTATGTGTGTGTATTGTGTGTGTACAGTATATGTTAGTGTATGTGTACATGTGTATATGTGTGCATGTGTGTGTATCTGTGTATGTGTGTGTGTGTGTATGTATGTATGTACAGTATGTGTGTGTATGTATGTGTATCTGTGTGTGTGTATTGTGTGTATATGTTAGTGTATGTGTGTGTACATGTGTATATGCGTGCATGTGTGTGTGCCTGTGTATGTGTGTGTGTATGTGTACGTGTGTGTTTTTGTGTGTGTCTGTGTGTGTGTACATGTGTATGTATGTTTGTGTGTGTGTATGTGTATCTGTGTATGTGTGTATGTATGTATGTATAGTATGTGTGTGTGTATGTGTGTGTGTGTATTGTGTGTGTACAGTATATGTTAGTGTATGTGTACATGTGTATATGTGTGCATGTGTGTGTATCTGTGTATGTGTGTGTGTGTGTGTGTATGTATGTATGTACAGTATGTGTGTGTATATGTATGTGTATCTGTGTGTGTGTATTGTGTGTGTATATGTTAGTGCATGTGTGTGTACATGTGTATATGTGTGCATGTGTGTGTGCCTGTGTATGTGTGTGTGCCTGTGTATGTGTGTGTATGTGTACGTGTGTGTTTTTGTGTGTGTCTGTGTGTATGTGTGTGTACATGTGTATGTATGTTTGTGTGTGTGTGTATGTGTGTCTGTGTGTGTTTGTGTATGTTTGCCTGTGGGTATATGTGTATGTCTATGTGTGTATGGGTGTGTATATATGTATGTGTGTATGTGTGTGTATATGTGTGTGTGTGTGTCTATGTGTGTTTGTGTATGTGTGTGAGTTTATGTGTCTGTATGTGTGTGTGTTTTTGTGTGTGTATATATGCACATATTTATGTATTTGTGTGTGTGTGCGTATGCTTTTGTCTGTACAAATCTATGTATATGTGTGTGCGCATGTATTTGTGTATGCACATATATATGTATTTTGTGTATGTGTGCATGCGTTTGTGTGTGCATGTGTGTGAATGCACATACAGTATATATGTAAATATAATTGTATTTATGTATGTATGTGTACTTTTGTATGTATGTGTGTGTGTGTATATGTATTTGTGTGTTTATGTGTATGTGTGTACTTCTGAATATGTGAGTATGTGTGTGCATGTGTGTGTTGGTGTAAATATGCAAAAAAACACGGTAGGTGGCACGGAGGTAAATGAATCCAAAACTTTATTAAGCAGTCCCCAAACATGGGTAAAATCAAGGAGGAAAGACCATACCAGTCTTACGCGTTTTGGCTGTGTATTGCCCTATTCATAAACTGATGTCTTTCCACTTACATATGCAAACCTCTAAACACATATCTGCAATCTGATAGGTCAAGGAGTTTAACTAAAATTTAAAAGTATATACGCACATTTCAGAGTCTGAACAAATCATATTAGAATACTGCACACATTCTAAAGCAACACTGTCAATATTTACATTATATAATATAATACATTTTTCTACATGAGAGAAAAGGGGGGAGAGTACATTTACACATTTAGCTCATTTCATATAACATTTTCTCAATAAGAAAAATCTTGGTAGAATAATAAGCATAGACTAAGTCTGCTAGTATATATACAGGAAGGTAAAGCACAAAAAGCAATATATATTACATTTCATATCATTAAAAGGACACTGAACCCAAATTTTTTCTTTTGTGATTCAGATAGAGTATGCAATTTTAAGCAACTTTCTATTTTACTCCTATTATAAAATGTTCTTCATTCTCTTGGTATCTTTATTTGAAAAGCAAGAATGTAAGTTTAGATGCCGTCCCATTTTTGGTGAACAACCTGGGTTGTTCTTGCTGATTGGTTGATAAATTCACCCACCAATAAACAATTGCTGTCCTGGGAACTGCACCAAAAATTGGCTGGCTCCTTAGCTTAGATGTCTTCTTTCTCCGATAAAGATAGCAAGAGAACGAAGAAAAATTAATAATAGGAGTAATTAGAAAGTTGCTTAAAATTGCATGCTCTATCTGAATCACAAAAGAAAAATGTGGGTTCAGTGTCCCTTTAAGCCTGGAAGTTCCCAAGACATATATGCATATATTTAATTATTATTATTTGATGATATTAATTGTATCGCCTAAAGGTTAAAATCTGTCTTATTTATTGCCAAAAGTTGATGATATCAGCTTCAATATTGAAGCCCTGCGGAACCCTTTTTAGTACGGTAAATATCCAGAAGGCTTCCCTTTTGGCTAATAAAGCAAGCATATCACCACCTCTTGGAGGTTTCCTCACCTTCTCAATTATACACCATTTAAAGGTATTCGTTTGACCATGATTTTTATTAATGAAGTGGGAAGCTAAGGCATAACAATGTATAGAATTATCTATGTCATTTAAATGTTCTCGTATGCGTTCATGGGTTTCTCTAATAGTGCGACCTATATATTGTAATTTGCAAGTTTGGCACCAAGCAAGGTACACTGCATATTTGGTCCTACAATTAGGGCACAAATGTGAACACCTTTTGCGTCGATTTTGATTGAAATGTCTTACATATCATGGCACGCGTACATGCTTTGCATATTCTACCACTGCATTTATAGTGCCCTTTACATGTGAGCCATGTTGAGCTGATTGCCTGCTTATTATTAGACCAGGTGATACTTGGAGCCAAGATATTACCTAATGTTTTGTTTCGGGGTCTTACAAACTGACAGCCAAATTGGCAATGCTTTGGATGAGAATTTTTCACGTGCAAAAGGGTATTAGAGCATATAGGTTTTCTATAAAAGTTAGAAGTGACATCACCAGTGTGTACATATGTATATACAGGTATACCCCGCTCATACAGCGGGTTAGGGACCGGAGCCCCGCTGTAAAGTGAAAACCGCCTTAAAGTGAAACAATGCGGTTTTAGCTTTCTTTTCACTTGCCAGTGTATTTAAAAACTTGAAAACATGTTTGAACTTATATATATTAAGTGTGCAATAGCACTAAGTTTAGTTTAATACTAGCACAGAACAGTATTCAATAAATACTGTACCTGTAAAATAGTGACAATTACTGTAGTACAATTTGCCAGTCTATAACACTGAGACACAGACTGCACTGTAATGCTGTAAACAGAGTGAACTGTGCATAACAGAATGGTGCCAGTCACTTTTCTTGCAATCTCATGATGATTACAGCACTGTTTCAAAATTATTGGAGGTTGAACTTCAGCTCCACAAAGCGCTGTATTAGCGAATCGCTGTAAAGTGAAGCGCTGTAAAGTGAGGTATACCTGTATGTATGTCTGGATGTATGTAGTGTGTATGTGTGTATGTACATGTTTGTGTGTCTAGGTGTATGTGGTATGTGTGTATGTGTATATGCGTGTATGTATATGTATGTGTGTGTATGTATATGTATATAAATATATGTTTGTGTTTGGGTGTATATGTAGATGTGTGTGTTTATATGTTTATATGTGTATGTGTGTATATGTGCATGTCTATGTGTGCATAGATATATGTATATTTTTATATATATATATATATATATATATATATGTATGTAGTGTGTGTGTGTCTGGGTGTGTGTGTGTGTGTGAGTATCAGGTGCGTATTATAGCCTAGGCAGATTTGGGAGGCGCAGCACATCTGCTCTAGCCTCCCTCTAAAAGCCAGCACACAGTACAGTGAGCGAATAAGTGCAGGCTTTTACAGAGAAAACAAGGCACGTGCGCTGATTAAGGTCGCTCTTCACAGGCAGTGCTCCTTTAAACCGTTGATTCATTTAGAGCCGCCGGCATTTTTGCAGTGGAAGTGTTCTTGGTGAGAAACTTGCTTCCCTCCCTTCTTTCTCTCAACTCCCTCCCTTGCTCCCTTCTTTCACTTATTTTTTTACCTCCCTCTTTTCTCCTCTCCCTCCCCACTTTTCTCTTCTCTCTGTCTCTCTCTCTCTCTCTCTCTCTCTCCCTCTCTCTCTCTCTCTCTCTCTCTCTCTCTCTCTCTCAGGGAGAAAATGGTATGAGACGCAAGCAAGCAAGATTTCTAGCTCTCACAGACCTGTATCTTCTTCTTTAAGAGGCTCCTCTGTCCTCCACTCATTACCTGTATTAATGGCACCTGTTTGAACTTGTTATCAGTATAAAAGACACCTGTCCACAACCTCAAACAGTCACACTCCAAACTCCACTATGATGAAGACCAAAAAGCTGTCGAAGGACACCAGAAACAAAATTGTAGACCTGCACCAGGCTGGGAAGACTGAATCTGCAATAGGCAAGCAGCTTGGTGTGAAGAAATCAACTGTGGGAGCAATAATTAGAAAATGGAAGACATACAAGACCACTGATAATCTCCCTCGATCTGGGGCTCCACGCAAGATCTCAACCCGTGGGGTCAAAATGATCACAAGAACGGTAAGCAAACATCCCAGAACCACACGGGGGGACCTAGTGAATGACCTGCAGAGAGCTGGGACTAATGTAACAAAGGCTACCATCAGTAACACAGTATGCTGCCAGAGACTCAGATCCTGCAGTGCCAGACGTGTCCCCCTGCTTAAGCCAGTACATGTCCCGGCCTGTCTGAAGTATGCTAGAGAGCATTTGGATGATCCAGAAGCGGATTGGGAGAATGTCATATGGTCAGATGAAACCAAATAGAACTGTTTGGTAGAAACACAACTCGTCGTGTTTGGAGGAGAGAGAATGTTGAGTTGCAACCAATGCTTCACAGTAGGTATGGGAAAATACCTACTGTGAAGCATGGGGGTGACAACATCATGCTTTGTGGCTGTTTCTCTGCAAAGAGAACAGGACGACTGATCCATGTACATGAAAGAATGAATGGGGCCATGCATCGTGAGATTTTGAGTGCAAACCTCCTTCCATCAGAAAGGGCATTGAAGATGAAACGTGGCTTGGTCTTTCAGCATGACAATGATCCCAAACACACTGCCCGAGCAATGAAGGAGTGGCTTTGAAAGAAGCATTTCAAGCTCCTGGAGTGGCCTAGCCAGTCTCCAGATCTCAACCCCATAGAAAACCTTTGGAGGGAGTTGAAAGTCTGTGTTGCCCAGCGACAGCCCCAAAACATCCCTGCTCTAGAGGAGATCTGCATGCAGGAATGGGCCAACATACCAGCAACAGTGTGTGACAACATTGTGAAGACTTACAGAAAACGTTTGACCTCTGTCATTGCCAACAAAGGATATATAACAAAGTATTGAGATGAACTTTTGATATTGACCAAATACTAATTTTCCACCATAATTTGCAAATAAATTGTTTCCAAATCAGACAATGTGATTGTCTGGATTTGTTTCCACATTTTGTCTCTCATAGTTGAGGTATACCCATGATGAAAATTACAGGCCTCTCTCATCTTCTTAAGTGGGAGAACTTGCACAATTGGTGGCTGACTAAATACTTTTTTGCCCCACTGTATATGCTCAGACATCTTTTTGATGTAATATGTCAATGTTTATTGCACTATTGTTGATATTGTGATGTAGTGGTCACCTTAATAACCGTTTTGGTGGTTTTTTACTCTAATTAGGGGGTGGGGTTATGAATTGTTTGCTTAAAAATGTAATACTCTGTATCACTTGTTGTCTGAGGAAGGGGATACTTTATCCCCGAAACGTTACGGTCACGATCACAGTAAAGATTGATTGAAAAGTTCCAGTGAGTGCAAGTTTTTTCTTTACCAATATATATATATATATATATATATATATATATATATATATATATATATATATATGTGTGTGTTTGTGTGTGAGTGTATGTAATACATGCCTGTTCACAGCTCTGCAGTATATTTGTAATGAGTAAACAGATAATTCTGTATTAACAACTGTATAAATGATTAAGCACCTTATCTTGTTTGCGCAAACACACAATATTATCTGTTGGGTGTTGAACTTTCCAATGTTCTTCCAAAAACATCTGTTATGAATTTATCCAAACAGATTAACATCCGTCTAAAATAATCAACACAACCCTCATTTTTCCTGAATTATTTTTTTTAAATTCCCACAAAGAAGAGAACTTTAAAAAAATGTGCTGACAAATCATAAAGTATAACTGTAAAATGCCAGCGTTTATCTTGTTTTCCAGACATTAGAAATAAAATGCTACACACTAAGCAGGAACAGAAGGTTCTGCAGTTGCTAATTATCTGGATTACAAACGTGCATAGGAAGAAGCATTTGTGTTTCTAGATCTTTACAAACTCTTCAAAGCAGTTTCTCCATCTCCTTGTCCTTTACCTTCTCCTCTTGCTACTCCTCCTCCTTCTGCTCCTCCTTTACCACCTCTTGTCCTCCTTCTGCTACTCCTCCTGTTCCTCCATCAACCTCCTCCTGCTCTTCATCTTGTCCTCCTGCTCCTCCATCCCCTCCTGCTCCTCCATCTCCTCCTCCTGCTACTCCTTCTGCTACTCAACCAGCTCCACCATCTCCTCACTTTGCTCCTTATCGCCTCCTCCTGCAACTCCTCCTACCCCTCCATCTCCTCCTCTTGCTACTCCTCCTTCTCCTCTTCCTTCACCCCCCTTGCTCCGCCTCCTTTCCCTCCTCCTTCTCCTTCTCCTCCTGCTACTCCATCTCCTCCTCTTGCTACTCTTCCTTTCCCTTGTCCTTCTCCTACTCCTCCATCTCCTCATCCTTCTCCTCATCTCCTCCTCTTGCTACTGCTCCTTCTTCTCCTACTCTTCCATCTCCTCCTCCTGCTCCTCATCTCTCTTCCTGCTTTTCCTCCTGCTCCTCCATCTCCTCCTCTTGCTAATCCTCCTTTACCTCCCCCTTTTCCTCTTCCTTCTGCTCCTAATTCACCCCTATTGCTTCTCCTCCATTCCCTCCTCCTTATTCTACTCATCCTCCTGCTACTCCATCTCCTCCTCCTGCTACACCATCTCCTCCTCTTGCTACTTCTCCTGCTCCTCCATCTCCTCCCTTTGCTACTCCTCCTTTCCCTCCTCCTTCTCCTTTTCCTTCTGCTCCCCCTTCACCCCCTCTTGCTCCAACTCCTTTTCCTCCTCCCCCTGCTCCTCCTGCTCCTCCATCCCCTGACATACTATATAATACAGGCAATTAGGTGATTACTGACATGTGAAACACTGCTCCCTTATTGCCTTCTTGTGCTATTCTGTGCTGCTGATATACTATATAATACAGGCACTTAGGTGATCACTGACATGTGACACACTGCTCCCTTATTGCCTTCTTGTGCTATTCTGTGCTGCTGATATACTATATAATACTGGCACTTAGGTGATCACTGACATGGGACAAACTGCTGCCTTATTGCCTTCTTGTGCTATTCTGTGCTACTAATGCACTATATAATACAGGCACTTAGGTGATCACTGACATGTGACAAACTGCTGCCTTATTGCCTTCTTGCGCTATTCTGTGCTACTAATGTACTATATAATACAGGCGCTTAGGTGATCACTGACATGTGACAAACTGCTGCCTTATTGCCTTCTTGTACTATTCTGTGCTACTGATATACTATATAATACAGGCGCTTAGGTGATCAGTGACATGTGACAAACTGCTGCCTTATTGCCTTCTTGTACTATTCTGTGCTACTGTTGTACTATATAATACAGGCGCTTAGGTGATCAGTGACATGTGACACACTGATGCCTTATTGCCTTCTTGTGCTATTCTGTGCTACTGATATACTATATAATACAGGCGCTTAGGTTATCAGTGACATGTGACAATCTGCTGCCCTATTGCCTTCTTGTACTATTCTGTGCTACTGATATACTATATAATACAGGCGCTTAGGTGATCAGTGACATGTGACACACTGATGCCTTATTGCCTTCTTGTGCTATTCTGTGCTACTGATATACTATATAATACAGGTGCTTAGGTGATCAGTGACATGTGACAAACGACTGCCTTATTGCCTTCTTGTGCTATTCTGTGCTACTGATATACTATATAATACAGGCACTTAGGTGATCACTGACATGTGACAAACGACTGCCTTATTGCCTTCTTGTGCTATTCTTTTCTACTGATATACTATATAATACAGGCGCTTAGGTGATCACTGACATGTGACACACTGTTGCCTTATTGCCTTCTTGTACTATTCTGTGCTACTGATATACTATATAATACAGGCGCTTAGGTGATCACTGACATGTGACACACTGCTGCCTTATTGCCTTCTTGTGCTATTCTTTTCTACTGATATACTATATAATACAGGCGCTTAGGTGATCAGTGACATGTGACACACTGTTGCCTTATTGCCTTCTTGTACTATTCTGTGCTACTGATATACTATATAATACAGGCGCTTAGGTGATCACTGACATGTGACACACTGCTGCCTTAATGCATTATTGTACTATTCTGTGCTACTGATGTACTATATAATACAGGCGCTTAGGTGATCACTGACATGTCACACACTGATGCCTTATTTCCTTCTTGTGCTATTCTGTGCTACTGATATACTATATAATACAGTCACTTAGGTGATCACTGACATGTGACACACTGATGTCTTATTGCCTTCTTGTACTATTCTGTGCTACTAATATACTATATAATACAGGCGCTTAGGTGATCACTGACATGTGACAAACTGCTGCTTTATTTCCTTCTTGTGCTAATCTGTGCTACTGATATACTATATAATACAGGCGCTTAGGTGATCAGTGACATGTGACACACTGCTGCCTTATTGCCTTCTTGTACTATTCTGTGCTACTGTTATACTATATAATACAGGCACTTAGGTGATCACTGACATGTGACACACTGATGCCTTATTGCCTTCTTGTACTATTCTGTGCTACTGATATACTATATAATACAGGCGCTTAGGTGATCAGTGACATGTCACACACTGATGCCTTATTGCCTTCTTGTGCTAATCTGTGCTACTGATATACTATATAATACAGGCGCTTAGGTGATCAGTGACATGTGACACACTGCTGCCTTATTTCCTTCTTGTGCTAATCTGTGCTACTGATATACTATATAATACAGGCGCTTAGGTGATCAGTGACATGTGACACACTGATGCCTTATTGCCTTATTGTACTATTCTGTGCTACTGATATACTATATAATACAGGCGCTTAGGTGATCACTGACATGTGACACACTGATGCCTTATTGCCTTATTGTACTATTCTGTGCTACTGATATACTATATAATACAGGTGCTTAGGTTATCAGTGACATGTGACACACTGATGCCTTATTGCCTTCTTGTACTATTCTGTGCCGCTGCTATACTATATAATACAGGCGCTTAGGTGATCAGTGACATGTCACACACTGATGCCTTATTTCCTTCTTGTGCTAATCTGTGCTACTGATATACTATATAATACAGGCACTTAGGTGATCAGTGACATGTGACACACTGCTGCCTTATTGCCTTCTTGTGCTTTTCTGTGCTACTGATATACTATATAATACAGGCGCTTAGGTGATCACTGACATGTGACATACTGCTGCCTTATTGCCTTATCGTGCTATTCTGTACTGCTGATATACTATATAATACAGGTGCTTAGGTGATCACTGACATGTGACACACTGCTGCCTTATTGCCTTCTTGTACTATTCTGTGCTACTGTTATACTATATAATACAGGCACTTAGGTGATCACTGACATGTGACACACTGATGCCTTATTGCCTTCTTGTACTATTCTGTGCTACTAATGCACTATATAATACAGGCGCTTAAGTGATCACTGACATGTGACACACTGCTGCCTTATTGCCTTCTTGTACTATTCTGTGCTACTGATATACTATATAATACAGGTGCTTAGGTGATCAGTGACATGTGACACACTGCTGCCTTATTGCCTTCTTGTACTATTCTGTGCTACTGATATACTATATAATACAGGTGCTTAGGTGATCACTGACATGTGACACACTGATGCCTTATTGCCTTCTTGTACTATTCTGTGCTACTGATATACTATATAATACAGGCGCTTAGGTGATCACTGACATGTGACAAACGGCTGCCTTATTGCCTTCTTGTGCTATTCTGTGCTACTGATATACTATATAATACAGGCACTTAGGTGATCAGTGACATGTGACACACTGCTGCCTTATTGCCTTCTTGTACTATTCTGTGCTACTGATATACTATATAATACAGGCACTTAGGTGATCAGTGACATGTGACACACTGATGCCTTATTGCCTTCTTGTGCTATTCTGTGCTACTGATGCAGTATATAATAGAGGCGCTTAGGTGATAAGTGACATGTGACACACTGCTGCCTTATTGCCTTCTTGTACTATTCTGTGCTACTGATATACTATAAAATACAGGCGCTTAGGTGATCACTGACATGTGACATACTGCTGCCTTATTGCATTATCGTGCTATTCTGTGCTACTGATATACTATATAATACAGGCGCTTAGGTGATCAGTGACATGTGACAAACTGCTGCCTTATTGCCTTCTTGTACTATTCTGTGCTACTGATGTACTATATAATACAGGCACTTAGGTGATCAGGGACATGTGACACACTGATGTCTTATTGCCTTCTTGTGCTATTCTGTGCTACTGATATACTATATAATACAGGAGCTTAGGTGATCACTGACATGTGACACACTGATGCCTTATTGCCTTCTTGTACTATTCTGTGCTACTGATATACTATATAATACAGGTGCTTAGGTGATCACTGACATGTGACACACTGCTGCCTTATTGCCTTCTTGTACTATTCTGTGCTACTGATATACTATATAATACAGGTGCTTAGGTGATCACTGACATGTGACATACTGCTGCCTTATTGCCTTCTTATACTATTCTGTGCTACTGATATACTATATAATACAGGTGCTTAGGTGATCACTGACATGTGACACACTGATGTCTTATTGCCTTCTTGTACTATTCTGTGCTACTGATATACTATATAATACAGGCGCTTAGGTGATCACTGACATGTGACATACTGCTGCCTTATTGCCTTCTTGTACTATTCTGTGCTACTGATATACTATATAATACAGGTGCTTAGGTGATAAGTGACATGTCACACACTGCTGCCTTATTGCCTTCTTGTGCTAATCTGTGCTACTGATATACTATATAATACAGGTGCTTAGGTGATCAGTGACATGTGACACACTACTGCCTTATTGCCTTCTTGTACTATTCTGTGCTACTGATATACTATATAATACAGGCGCTTAGGTGATCACTGACATGTGACAAACGGCTGCCTTATTGCCTTCTTGTACAATTCTGTGCTACTGATATACTATATAATACAGGCGCTTAGGTGATCACTGACATGTGACACACTGATGCCTTATTGCCTTCTTGTGCTAATCTGTGCTACTGATATACTATATAATACAGGCGCTTAGGTGATCAGTGACATGTGACACACTGCTGCCTTATTGCCTTCTTGTGCTTTTCTGTGCTACTGATATAATACAGGCGCTTAGGTGATCACTGACATGTGACACACTGATGCCTTATTGCCTTCTTGTGCTATTCTGTGCTACTGATATACTATATAATACAGGCGCATAGGTGATCAGTGACATGTGACACACTGCTGCCTTATTGCCTTCTTGTGCTAATCTGTGCTACTGATATACTATATAATACAGGTGCTTAGGTGATCACTGACATGTGACACACTGCTGCCTTATTGCCTTATTGTGCTATTATGTGCTACTGATATACTATATAAAACAGGCGCTTAGGTGATCACTGACATGTGACACACTGCAGCCTTATTGCCTTCTTGTACTATTATGTGCTACTGATATACTATATAATACAGGCGCTTAGGTGATCACTGACATGTGACACACTGATGCCTTATTGCATTCTTGTACAATTCTGTGCTACTGATGCAGTATATAATAGAGGCGCTTAGGTGATAAGTGACATGTGACACACTGCTGCCTTATTGCCTTCTTGTACTATTCTGTGCTACTGATATACTATATAATACAGGCGCTTAGGTGATCACTGACATGTGACATACTGCTGCCTTATTGCCTTATCGTGCTATTCTGTGCTACTGATATACTATATAATACAGGCGCTTAGGTGATCAGTGACATGTGACAAACTGCTGCCTTATTGCCTTCTTGTACTATTCTGTGCTACTGATGTACTATATAATACAGGCACTTAGGTGATCAGGGACATGTGACACACTGATGTCTTATTGCCTTCTTGTGCTATTCTGTGCTACTGATATACTATATAATACAGGAGCTTAGGTGATCACTGACATGTGACACACTGATGCCTTATTGCCTTCTTGTACTATTCTGTGCTACTGATATACTATATAATACAGGTGCTTAGGTGATCACTGACATGTGACACACTGCTGCCTTATTGCCTTCTTGTACTATTCTGTGCTACTGATATACTATATAATACAGGTGCTTAGGTGATCACTGACATGTGACATACTGCTGCCTTATTGCCTTCTTGTACTATTCTGTGCTACTGATATACTATATAATACAGGTGCTTAGGTGATCACTGACATGTGACATACTGCTGCCTTATTGCCTTCTTGTACTATTCTGTGCTACTGATATACTATATAATACAGGTGCTTAGGTGATCAGTGACATGTGACACACTGATGTCTTATTGCCTTCTTGTACTATTCTGTGCTACTGATATACTATATAATACAGGCGCTTAGGTGATCACTGACATGTGACATACTGCTGCCTTATTGCCTTCTTGTACTATTCTGTGCTACTGATATACTATATAATACAGGTGCTTAGGTGATAAGTGACATGTCACACACTGCTGCCTTATTGCCTTCTTGTGCAAATCTGTGCTACTGATATACTATATAATACAGGTGCTTAGGTGATCAGTGACATGTGACACACTACTGCCTTATTGCCTTCTTGTACTATTCTGTGCTACTGATATACTATATAATACAGGTGCTTAGGTGATAAGTGACATGTGACACACTGATGCCTTATTGCCTTCTTGTGCTATTCTGTGCTACTGATATACTATATAATACAGGTGCTTAGGTGATCACTGACATGTGACACACTGCTGCCCTATTGCCTTCTTGTACTATTATGTGCTACTGATATACTATATAATACAGGCACTTAGGTGATCAGTGACATGTGACAAACGGCTGCCTTTTTGCCTTCTTGTACTATTATGTGCTACTGATATACTATATAATACAGGCGCTTAGGTGATCACTGACATGTGACACACTGATGCCTTATTGCCTTCTTGTACTATTCTGTGCCGCTGCTATACTATATAATACAGGCGCTTAGATGATCACTGACATGTGACACACTGCTGCCTTATTGCCTTCTTGTACTATTCTGTGCCGCTGCTATACTATATAATACAGGCGCTTAGATGATCACTGATATGTGACACACTGATGCCTTATTGCCTTCTTGTGCTATTCTGTGCTACTGATGTACTATATAATACAGGTACTTAGGTGATCAGCGACATGTGACAAACGGCTGCCTTATTGCCTTCTTGTGCTATTCTGTGCTACTGATATACTATATAATACAGGTGCTTAGGTGATCACTGACTTGTGACACACTGCTGCCTTATTGCCTTCTAGTGCTATTCTGTGCTACTGATATACTATATAATACAGGCACTTAGGTGATTAGTGACATGTGACACACTGCTGCCTTATTGCCTTATTGTGCTATTCTGTGCTACTGATATACTATATAATACAGGCATTTAGGTGATCACTGATATGTGACACACTGATGCCCCATTGCATTCTTGTGCTATTATGTGCTACTGATATTCTATATAATACAGGTGCTTAAGTGATAACTAACATGTGACACACTGCTGCCTTCTTGTGCTATTCTGTACTGCTGATATACTATATAATACAGGTGCTTTGGTGATCACTGACATGTGACACACTGCTGCCTTATTGCCTTATTGTGCTATTCTGTACTGCTGATATGCTATATAATACAGGAGCTTAGGTTATCAGTGACATGTGACACACTGATGCCTTATTGCCTTCTTGTGCTATTCTGTACTGCTGATATACTATATAATACAGGTGCTTTGGTGATCACTGACATGTGACATACTGCTGCCTTATTGCCTTATTGTGCTATTCTGTACTGCTGATATACTATATAATACAGGTGCTTAGGTGATGATTGATGTGACACACTGCTGCCTTATTGCCTTATTGTACTATTCTGTGCTACTGATGTACTATATAATACAGGTGCTTAGGTGATGATTGATGTGACACACTGCTGCCTTATTGCCTTATTGTGCTATACTGTACTGCTGATATACTATATAATACAAGTGCTTAGGTGATGATTGATGTGACACACTGCTGTCTTATTGCCTTCTTGTGCTATTTTGTGCCGCTGAGGTACTACATAATAAAATATGATAAGGAAAAAGGAGAGAATAGCTCTCACATTAAAATGCACCACAGATACTAGTCACACACATTGGAACTTCTCAGCTGCCCAGCTGATTAACCCATTAATGCAGGAATTAGTTCTCTTCACTATTAATGTTACAAATATAACCAGAGAGAAGATTATGTACTCAAGCACAGAGATAGTAACTCTGTAATTAAGCAACACAAAAACACCACTTGGCCAAGAACAATCACAATAGTATGATGAAGCAAAAAAGAGTAGCACTCACATAATATGTGCACCTTCAGGTGCATTCACCTCGGACTGGGACTTCATAGCTTCATGCCTGATGAAACGGTCCTGTGTTGACCGAGAAACGCGTTGCAAAAAGAAATAAAGAAAACCTGTTTTTAAACCACAACCCGGTTTATTTGGCAGCTATATAATACTCGTTTGGGATACCCTTTAGGAAATCTGTACGTTGACACAGCAAGCTTTCCAAATACGGACTTGTAGCTTGAGATCAGCCTTTGGGAGAATACTTCAGCCTCCGGAGCACACACCTGGTTGTTTGTTCATGAGGATCCATGCTGTTACCTCTGACGCTATCATCCAGATTCCACGGGTCTCACGTTTGAGACCCCCAGCGTACTGACTGCTGGTTCTGAACGTCAGCCTGCCTGTTAGCACCTTATTGGTTTAGGGTGCCACTTTTCTTGTGAGTAGTATATTCCACACATTTTTTTTTTTCTCACCTTTGTTCATTACAAATTACACTATGTGGCGCCCCTTGTTTTTGCTTTATCCTGCCCATCTAACTGGTAACCCTGTATATACAGGTATCAACATGTTAAGTGTTACATACTGTCAAGTTGATAGATGTTCACAAGCAAGTGTATAGTTACAATTGCATATTTATCAAAAACAACAGAAACGTGTTTCTCAGCCTACAAAGGGCTGTGTCTTCAGGTTAATACAATCAGAAATGCACACTTTTTATATAAACCTTTTGTAATACAAAGCTATTGGTTAATTGCTAATGATAAAAATCTGTGTGAATACTCCATTTGTCATCCCCATAAAAACAATGAAAAATAATAATCAAACAAACTTCCTGTTGAATCACCCACGGATACAAACAAGAACAAAAGATATATACAAAACAACCAATAATTCCGGACATGATCATGTCTGCCGCACATCGATAAATGCCAACAGCATACGCTGTCAGCCTTTATCATGCCGCTAGCAGGGGGTGTCAATCAACCTGATCTTATGTAATCGGGCGGATTGATGTCCGCAGCCTCAGAGCAGGTGGACGAGTTAAGAAGTAGCGGTCTTAAGATCGCTGCTTTTTAACTCCTGTTTGTGGAAACAGCTGCATCAAGCTCCCTAGGGGCAGATGTATCAATGTCTGGCGACCATTATACGCTGTAGCGTATCATGTCCACCAGACATCGATGAATGCCGACAGCATATGTTGTCAGCATTTAATATTGCAAAAGCAGTTCATATGTGATCGGGCGGCTTGATGTCCGCAGCCAAAGAGGCAGCAGATGAGTTACGGAGCAGCGGTCTTAAGACCGCTTCTTCTTAACGTCTGTTTCCGGCAAGCCTAAGGGCTCGCATGGAAACAAGGGTATTTGTTCCCCTTAGGGCCATGGTAAATCGGCCCCATAGACTCATCTATACATCATATTAACTATACCAAATAACAATCAAACAAACTGCGAATCCAAATGGACAACACAGTTCTAATCATATTTCATCTAGAAAATTGGTGTATAACAAAACGCCAATGGTCAGTAATAACAACAAGGTATTTTTGATTTACTAGCCTCATGAAACAGCCCTTTGTAGGCTGAGAAACGCATTGCTGTTGCTTTTAATAAATATGCATTTTTATCTATACATTTGCTTGTGAACAGCAATCTCAACTTGACAATATGCAGGGGTTAAACAAACAGCTGGAATAACAAATTAGAGCATGTCATTTTAGCAGCAGTATGCCCCTTTACTTATGTTTCCTGCTCTTTGTAACAAAATAAAAACATCACAGAGCATACATCATCAGTTAGTAAAACTTCACTGTGTAATAGGCATATTGTGCCCGGTTACTTATGTATTACATTGAGGACATAGCCACTAAGAGCCAGGACATTTTCCTATCAGGTTATTCTACCTTTAGGGGTCTGCTAGGAGCCAAAACTCATAGTCAGACTATTATGTCACTACCAAGTGTCCTGATGGCTTTTGTAGTTGAGAAGCTTTAGTGGGGGATGCTCCAGTTATATGATCTCTCCCTGCTCGGTACAATTCCCCTGAAACTCACAGCTAAAGCTAAAACATATGTAAAGAGTAAAAATACCAAGATCAGAGTATTCACCTCCAGTGTCAGAAATATCTGCTGTTTCATCTGATTTCAGATTCCTTGTTTACAACAGCACAGACCTAAATCAACTGGAGGGTTTCCAGCAAGAGAAGTGCCCATGGTGTCCTTGTGTGCATCCTATTCTCATACACAGCTTGTTCAGAGATGCAAAGAGGAAAATGACCTAGTTTGTGCCATTCTAGATAGTTAGGGCTTATTCTCTTATGTGTCTATTTGTACCAGTCATAATTGTATACCCATTGTATTATATAATGTTGTGTACGTATAGTCTACCTCTATAGATGGTTGTTACATGTTTTTATGCTGTCAGGAAATGTAAGGCAAATTGCCTGGAATGCACATAAGGTTTAAGGCCAGGACGGAAGAGTGGGAGTGTTCTTGTGTGTATGAAACGAATGTTGCAGTTAGAGAGGAGGGGTTTGGCCTACCTTTTTAAGACCTGTACAGGAAGTACAAATCCTCTTTCTGCTTATTTCTTTGAAGTTTTCACATGAAGCGTTCCAAGAGGGTAAATGTACCTCCAAAATGATTCATGGGGGGATATTTATCAAGCGGCAGCGTAATTGTGGCAAGCTTGATTCAACCTAGTTATCAAAGCCTACAGACTGGAAAAAGTTGAAATCTGTGACGTAACATACGATCCGCCGGTCTCAATCCAACACAGATCGATGCTTAGGTCATTACAGATGTTCCGATTACACATTCGGCACTATTTGACACTTTTTAAAAGTTATCAAATAGTTAACTGGTACGCTCGCGGCTATTCCGGCCCAGCGTACCTGGTTTTCAATCCGCAGCCCTGGAGGCCACGGATACTATAGGAATCAATGGGAATCTGAAAGCAGCGAAAGCTTATGTTTGATGCTGCCAGATATCCCATTGATTTATATGGTAGAAAACCAGTTACGTTTACACCTAACACCCTAACATAAGCCCCGAGTCTAAACACCCCTAATCTGCCGCTCCGACATCGCTGCCACCTACATAATGTTATTAACCCCTATCCCGCCGCTCCCGGACCCCACTGCAACTAAATAAATGTATTAACCCCTAAACCCCTGGCCTCCCACATTACTACCACTAACTAAACCTATTAACCCCTAAACCGCCGGCCCCCCACATCGCCATAAACTAAATTAAGTTGTTAACCCCTTAACCTAACAACCCGCTAAATTTACATTAAAATTACAACATCCCTATCTTATAATAAATTTAAACTTACCTGTAGAATTAAATTAAAATATATTAAACTATTAATTAACCTACCCTAACTATTAAACTAAAATTAAATTAAACTATATTAAACTATTAATAAACCTACTCTAACTATTATACTAAAATTACATTAAACTATCAATTAAATTAACTATATTACATATTTATAAACCTAACCCTACTCAAATTATTTAAATCTACAATTAAAAATTACTAAATTACAAAAAATAAAAAAACCCACAGCATCAAAATAAAAAAGAATTACTACTAATCTAATAGCCCTATCAAATTAAAATGCCCCCCCAAAATAAAAAAAACCTAGCCTACAAATAAACTACCAATGGCCCTTAAAAGGGCCTTTTGCGGGGCATTGACCCAAAGAAATCAGCTCTTTTACCTGTAAAAAAAAAAAATGCAAACACCCCCCCAACATATAGTCTCCACCGTAAACTGGATCTTGAATGCAAGTGATGTCATCCAAGAGGGATGCCACCTTGGATGACGTCACTTGCATTCAAGATCCAGTTTACGCAAAGTCCGAATTGAAGAGGAGCTCCTTGTCGGATGTCTTCAGGATGGACCCGCTCCGTGACGAATGTCTTCAGGATGGATGAAGATTTTGCCGTCTGGATGAAAATGGAAGAGGCCGCCCGGATGAAGACTTCTTGACGGCTGGATGGATCCTTCAAGCGGAACTTCAAAAACTGTAAGTGGATTGTCGGGGGTTAGTTTTAGGTTTATTTAAGGTTTTTTTGGTTGGGTTTTATTTTTAGAGTAAGGACTCGGCAGTAAAAGAGCTAAATGCCCTTTTAATGGCAATGCCAATACAAATGCCATTTTCAGGGCAATGGGGAGCTTAGGTTTTTTAGATAGGGTTTTTATTTGGGGGGTTGGTTGTGTGGGTGGTGGGTTTTACAGTTGGGGGGGTGTTTGTATTTTTTTTTACAGGTAAAAGAGCTGATTTCTTTGGGGCACTGCCCCCACAAAAGGCCCTTTTATGGGCCATTGGTAGTTTATTGTAGGCTAGGGGTTTTTTTATTTTGGGGGGGCTTTTTTATTTTGATAGGGCTATTAGATTAGGTGTACTTCTTTTTTATTTTTGATATTGTGTTTTTTTATTTTTTGTAATTTAGTGTTTTTTATTTTTTTAACTTAGCGTTTATTTTTTTTATAATTTAGTAATTTTTAATTGTAGATTTAAATAATTTGAGTAGGGTTAGGTTTTTAAATATGTAATATAGTTAATTTAATTGGTAGTTTAATGTAATTTTAGTATAATTGTTAGGGTAGGTTAATTAACAGTTTAATATAGTTTAATGTAATTTTAGTATAATTGTTAGGGTAGGTTAATTAATAGTTTAATATAGTTTAATTTAATTCTACAGGTAAGTTTAAATTTATTATAAGATAGGGATGTTGTAATTTTAATGTAAAGTTAGCGGGTTGTTAGGTTAAGGGGTTAATAGCTTAATTTAGTTTATGGCGATGTGGGGGGCTGGCGGTTTAGGGGTTAATAGGTTTAGTAAGTGGTAGTGATGTGGGAGGCCAGGGGTTTAGGAGTTAATACATTTATTTAGTTGCGATGGGGTCCGAGAGCTGTGGAATGGGGGTTAATACTTTTATTTAGTTGCGGTGGGGTCCGGGAGCAGCTGGATAGGGGTTAAACATTTTAGTATAGTGGCTGTGTCTAGTGACAGGGTATAAATAAAGTTGGTAAAAGCAGAATAGCAGCGAGAGCGATGACTGCTAGTTAACAACAGTCCGCTGCTCGTACTTGGTGCGTGGCTTTTTGCCGGCTTTTATAATAAATATAAAGATCGTATTCAGGTCCGCGGCCGCGATGTTAGGCGATGTTAGGCGAGCGTACTGGTGCCGTTGAATGCAATAAAGTTGACGGCTTGATAGATAGGCCTCATGGAGTCCCCAGAAGAATCTGCAGAAAGAGAAATCGTGGGGGAAAGTGAAGCAGAGGAATGAATCGCACCTTTGCCTGATGCGGTGAGTCATACTACATTAATTAATCCTCCCCATGTCCATTCCTAGGGTGGGTCTGGTGAGGGGGGCAGCTCCACAATTATTATTTATATTTCGGATCAGGCCTTATTGGAGGCTGTTGATCCAGAGGGTGGCTGGGGGGCACAAGGTGATGTGGGCCTCTCAGATGCGGTGTCCGAGTTATTGGGCCCTGTGGTCCAGGCTGGGCCTTCACAGTTTATAGGCGAGATGGTCGGCGGTCCCTCCCATATTTTTCCCATATCATCCCCTTGGCCTAGGCCTATGCAATTCGCTTCCACTGGTGGTGGGTATAGTGGGAGCGCCGTGGCCTTACCTGGGCCTTCATCGGCTTTGTCTAGTGAATCCATCATGGCAGTGGTGTCCCTCTTTCAGATGCTGGGCTCTGGATGGGTCGTCTGTGGTTCAAGGTCCGTCCCCTGGTGGTCCACATTCTCCTCCGGTGGCGTCGGCCATCTCCGCGATGATTTCCGGTCTCGGGTCCGTTAGCGGTGGTACTTCCGGTGACGGCAGTTCCGGTGATGTCACTTCCGGTATTGTCATTTGATGCTCGGCCATGAAGAGGAGCGCATTGAGTTCCCCACGTGGCTCGATAGGTAAGAAAGGGGTGCTGCGTAGGGGAACTTTAGCTCCGGGGGGAGGCCTCAAGGGGCAGCAGGTGCTCAGCTATCACAAGGGGCCCAGAGACTTAACTCTGATAAGAAGGGAGGCAACAGAGCTAATTTGTGGCAAGCTGGGACTGTAATGGGGTCAGGCAGCAGGCAAAGAGAAGCCAATAAAAGCGCATGTGTGATCGGCAGAAAAGACCGCTACAGGCCGCAATAAATGTGCAGAAGCACCTCAAAGGCCTAGTATGAATGTGGCAGATAATGTGGACTAGGATTTAATAGGTATGGCTTTCAGCATGGATGATGGCAGTATGGATGGTATTGAGGGCGCGTCTAGGGACACTAGGCCCCAGTGTGTTTCAGCAGGGCTGGCTAGCACTAGGAAAGTGGTCACTAGATCTGCAGTTAAGCAGGGTCACCCATCCAAATTCCATAGTCTAGATATGGAAATGGTGTCGACTAGAAGTCATAGAAAGCCTTCACCCCAGGTCCCTAAGACAGTTCACTTTAGTGACTAAATTGAGGATTTTTCTGAGAATGAACAGACTGTGCAAGTTAGAGAAGGGCAGGGCAAGTACCCATGTGTGTCAAGTATGCTTGAAGGGAGGGGTGATCAGAGTGTGAATAGAGGGAGGGGGAGAGCTAAACTTCTCCCGTGTGGTACTCCTCTCTTGCATTCTGTTTTTTAGAATATGGTGACTACAGGAGACTCAGGGAGTGGCCTGGAGAAAGGTACGGAGAGCGGTACTGATTCCATCTTGTTGGAGGATGAGCTTCCATCGACTTTGGGTGTGGTGGCTCTACCAACCAGTATGGGGACACAGGCCAGTGAGTCCTCAGTTTCAGTGGGGTTTAGGGGTTTCACGTCATCATCCGATGACTCTGGTTCTGAGAATGATAAGGATTTAGGTTTAGATGCCAAAGGGCATAAACGCATGTACAGGATGCTTAGGTGGTTGACAGAAGATAAGGAGGCTGCTAGGAAAGAGTTGCAAAGGTCTTCAGAGCCTGTTACCTCTGATATGTCAGCTAAGGCATCTCAACCACGGACCAAACTCATTGACATATATGGACCTGCCAACCGCAAGGTGGCGCTCCACGGTGACACACTCCTGGTCCGCATATAATCTGCATGAGCATCTTAAAACTAAGATGGTCAAGCGCATTCAGGATAGGAAGTACGTTAATATCTTCAAGCTCTCTGTGGAAGCCTATAGGCAAAAGGAGAGAGCTGTGGATGGGACTGGGCCTAAAAAATTCCAACGCCAGGGCACATTTCATGAGTGGAGGAAGTGTTTTAGGGTCTACGCTTCTTGCTATTTAGAGAAGAGACCTGATCAGAATTTGGACATATTAAAGTATATGGACAACATGGAAATTATTGAGGAGAACTATCGTGAAGAAGCCTGGCGTGATTACAACGAGGCTTTTCCCAGGAAAATTTTAGGTAACCCTCTCCTGGACTTTGGATGTATGGAGATGCAGCTCTGGGCCCAGCTGGGTCCAGAAAGGGTCCCTGGGACATCCGCTCCTCCTACGGGTACACCACATGTACGTTCTACAAACCGATTCCGGAGGAGTCCTACTGAGGTGTGCTGGAAATTCCAGGACAAGCATTGCATGCTGGGAACTTAAATGGGTCATATGGCAGGCCTCTTTAGGAAAAAAACAATACCAGGAGTGGGTATTTCCCCATTAGGGGTGGTGCCGAAGAAGTATACAAGGAAGTTTAGGAAGATTCAACACCTTTCCTTCCCCAAGGTTAAGTCAGTGAATTATGCCATCCCGGCTGAGTTGAGCACGGTCCTTCAACAATGTTCTTATGGTAGTGCAGATGGCAGGACGAGGCGCCCTGCTGAAAACATTAGAGTCAGCTTTCTGAATATTATCAGTTCATCCAGCTTTGTTTTACTTAATGGGTTGTTTTTTCAATGGATCCTACTATATTGATCATTGTCTACCAATGGGGTGTTTGATCTCCTGTGCTTACTTTGAAGCCTTTAGCACCTGTGGCCAAGGTGGAGGGGAAAGACTGAATTTCTTATTATTAGATGATTTTTTATTAGTAGGTAGACCAGTTTCCAAGGAATGCGAGCTGCTCTTACACACCATGCAGATTCTGATGAATAAATTTGGTGTCCCCCTGGCAGACGAAAAAACTGAAGGCCCATGTACATGTCTTACATTCTTGGGGATAGAAATTGACTCTGTGATGGAGGAATGTAGACTCATCTGCTTTCTGCACGCTGAGAAAGTTGCAATCCCTTCTGTGCCTGCTCAATTTCACGGGGCGAGTTATCCCAATGGTAAGAATTTTCCTCAAGAAAATGGAGCGCCTGTTACCGGGTTAACGTCCCCAAAGTCAAAGCTTGAGGTTAACAAAGACATGAGGGACAATCTCCAGATCCTTAGGGACTTCAATGGGGTTTGCATTTGGCGAAAACGTCCACGGATTCCATTAATTTATTTACTAGATATGTGCATGATCGAAAAATTTGTTTCGGTTCGGTTCGGATTGATTCAGATTTTTTCGAATTTTGGTTCGGATCGATTCGAATTCGGCAAAATTTGAATGAATTCGTTTCGGATTTATTCGGATTCAAATAAATTCGGCTGAATTCGGTTCGATTCGGTTCGGTTCCGAAATTCGGAATTTCGGTATGTGTTAGGTGGGATATGCTGTGTATTAAACTAGTATTATGTACTGTATATTAGGTGTAACCCATAGCAGAGTGATATAACCTAATATACTGTACAATACTAGTGTAATACACAGCCATCCGAATCTACCGAATAAAGTCAGTAGTTAAGAGCTTTATGGGCTAACGCCGGAATATAAAGCTCTTAACTACAGTGCTACAAAGTACACTAACACCCATAAACTACCTATGAACTCCTAAACCGAGGCCCCCCCACATCGCAAACACTATCATAAAATGATTTAACCCCTAATCTGCCGACCGGACACCGCCACCACCTACATTATAGCTATGAACCCCTAATCTGCTGTCCCTAACATCGCCGACACCTATATTATATTTATTAACCCCTAATCTGCTCCCCCCAACGTTGCCGCAACCTAACTACAAGTATTAACCCCTAATATGCCGACCGGACATCGCCGCCACTATAATAAATGTATTAACCCCTAAACTGCCGCACTCCCGCCTTGCAAACACTATAATACATTTTATTAACCATTAATCTGCCCCCCCCATGTCGCCGCAACCTAACTACAAGTATTACCCCCTAATCTGCCGACCGGACATCGACGCCACGATAATAAATGTATTAACCCCTAAACCGCCGCACTCCCGCCTCGCAAACACTATAATACATTTTATTAACCCTTAATCTGCCCTCCCTAACATCCCCGCCACCTACCTACAATTATTAACCCCTAATCTCCCGCCCCAAACGTCGCCGCTACTATAATAAAGTTATTAACCCCTAAACCTAAGTCTAACCCTAACCCTAACACCCCCCTAAATTAAATATAATTTAAATAAAATTAAATAATATTACTATAATTAAATAAATTATTCCTATTTAAAACTAAATACTTACCTGTAAAATAAACCCTAATATAGCTACAATATAACTAATAGTTACATTATAGCTATTTTAGGATTTATATTTATTTTACAGGCAACTTTGTATTTATTTTAACTAGGTACAATAGTTATTAAATAGTTATTAACTATTTAATAACTACCTAGCTAACATAAATACAAATTTACCTGTAAAATAAATCCTAACCTAAGTTACAATTACATCTAACACTATCATTAAATTAATTAAATAAACTAATCCTATTTAAAACTAAATACTTACCTGTAAAATAAACCCTAATATAGCTACAATATAACTAATAGTTACATTGTAGCTATTTTAGGATTTATAATTATTTTACAGGCAACTTTGTATTTATTTTAACTAGGTACAATAGCTATGAAATAGTTAATAACTATTTAATAGCTACCTAGTTAAAATAATTACAAAATTACCTGTAAAATAAATCCTAACCTAAATTACAATTAAACCTAACACTACACTATCATTAAATAAATTAAATAAATTAACTACAAGTACCTACAATTAAATACAATTAAATAAACTAAACTAAAGTACAAAAACCCCCCCACTAAATTACAAAAAATAAAAAAATATTACAAGAATTTTAATCTAATTACACCTAATCTAAGCCCCCTAATAAAATAAAAAAGCCCCCCAAAATAATAAAAGTCCCTACCCTATTCTAAAATACAAAGTAATCAGCTCTTTTACCAGCCCTTAAAAGGGCTTTTTGCGGGGCCTTGCCCCAAAGTAATCAGCTCTTTTACCTGTAAAGAAAAAGGAAGAGGACATCCAGACCGACAGAAGTCTTCATCCAAGCGGGGCAAGAAGAGGTCTTCCATCCATCAGAAGTCTTCATCCAGGCAGCATCTTCTATCTTCATCCATCCGGAGCGGAGCGGCAGCATCCTGAAGACATCCGACGCGGAGCATCCTCCTCTTTCTTGATCCAACGACTAAATGACGGACGGTACCTTTAAGTGACGCCATTCAAGATGGCATCCCTTGAATTCCGATTGGCTGAATCGGATGTCCTCTTCTGCCCCATCGGATGAAGACTTCGGCCCGGCTGGGTGAAGACGACTCAAGGTAGGGAGATCTTCAGGGGGGTAGTGTTAGGTTTTTTTATGGGGGGTTTGGGTGGGTTAGAGTAGGGGTATGTGGGTGGTGGGTTTTAATGTTGGGGGGGTATTTACAGGTAAAAAAGCTGATTACTTTGGGGCAAGGCCCCGCAAAAAGCCCTTTTAAGGGCTGGTAAAAGAGCTGATTACTTTGTATTTTAGAATAGGGTAGGGACTTTTATTATTTTGGGGGGCATTTTTATTTTATTAGGGGGCTTAGATTAGGTGTAATTAGATTAAAATTCTTGTAATATTTTTTTATTTTTTGTAATTTAGTGTTTGTTTGTTTTTGTACTTTAGTTTAGTTTATTTAATTGTATTTAATTGTAGGTACTTGTAGTTAATTTATTTAATTTATTTAATGATAGTGTAGTGTTAGGTTTAATTGTAACTTAGGTTAGGATTTATTTTACAGGTAATTTTGTAATTATTTTAGCTAGGTAGTTATTAAATAGTTAATAAATATTTAATAACTATTGTACCTAGTTAAAATAAATACAAAGTTGCCTGTAAAATAAATATAAATCCTAAAATAGCTACAATGTAACTATTAGTTATATTGTAGCTATATTAGGGTTTATTTTACAGGCAAGTATTTAGTTTTAAATAGTATTAATTTATTTAATTATAGTAAATTTATTTCGTTTTATTTCAATTATATTTAACTTAAGGGGATGTTAGGGTTAGGGTTAGACTTAGGTTTAGGGGTTAATAACTTTATTATAGTAGCGGCGACGTTGGGGGCGGGAGATTAGGGGTTAATAATTGTAGGTAGGTGGCGGCGTTGTTAGGGAGGGCAGATTAGGGGTTAATACAATTTATTGTATTATAGGGGTTAATAATTGTAGGTAGGTGGCGGCGTTGTTAGGGAGGGCAGATTAGGGGTTAATACAATTTATTGTATTATAGTGTTTGCAAAGCGGGAGTGCGGCGGTTTAGGGGTTTATACATTTATTATCGTGGCGGCAATGTCCGTTCGGCAGATTAGGGGTTAATACTTGTAGTTAGGTTGCGGCGACGTTGGGGGGGGCAGATTAGGGGTTAATAAAATTTATTATAGTGTTTGCGAGGCGGGAGTGCAGCGGTTTAGGGTTTAATACATTTATTATAGTGGCGGCGAGGTCCGGTCGGCAGATTAGGGGTTAATACTTGTAGTTAGGTTGCGGCGACATTGTGGGGGGGCAGATTAGGGGTTAATAAGTATAATGTAGGTGTCGGCGATGTTGGGGGCAGCAGATTAGTGGTTCATAGGGATAATGTAGGTGGCGGCGGTGTCCGGGGCCAAAGATTAGGGGTTAATAGTATAATGCAGGTGTCAGCGATAGCGGGGGCGGCAGATTAGGGGTTAATAAATGTAAGGTTAGGGGTGTTTAGACTCGGGGTTCATGTTAGGGTGTTATGTGTAGACTTAGTGTTTCCCAATAGGAAACAATGGGGCTGCGTTAAGAGCCGAACGCTGCTTTTTTGCAGGTGTTAGTTTTTTTTTCAGCCGAAACTGCCCCATTGTTTCCTATGGGGGAATGCCGAATTTACCGAGCTAATTCAGATTTATTCGGTAGATTCGGCAGCTAATTCGGATTCATTCAGTAGATTTGGCAGTATTTTAATTCGGAAATTCGAATCGATCCGAATCTCCGAATTTACTGAATTTTCCTAATTTCAGAATCAATCCGAAACGAATCGCACATGTCTATTATTTACAGATGCGGCAGGATCCTTTGGATATGGAGTTTACCTGTAATAGGGTAATGTAATATAACATGGTGACGTAATGTAACAGGGTAATGTAATGTAAAAGGGTGACATAATGTAACAGGGTAATGTAATGTAACAGGGTAATGTAATGTAACAGCGTGACATAATGTAACATGGTAATGTAATGTAATAGGGTAATGTAATGTAACAGGTTGACGTAATGTAACAGGGTAATGTAATGTAACAGGTTGGCGTAATGTAACAGGGTAATGTAATGTAACAGGTTGACGTAATGTAACAGGGTAATGTAATGTAACAGGTTGGCGTAATGTAAGAGGGTAATGTAATGTAACAGGGTAATGTAATGTAACAGGGTAAAGTAATGTAGCAGGGTGACAAATGTAACAGTGTGACATAATGTAACAAGGTAATGTAATCTAATAGGGTGGCATAATGTAAAAGGGTAATGTAATGTAACAGGGTGACAAAATGTAACAGGTTGACATTATGTAACAGGGTAATGTAATGTAACAGGGTGGTGTAATATAATGTAATGTAACAGGGTAATGTAATGTAACAGGGTAAAGTAATGTAGCAGGGTGACAAATGTAACAGTGTGACATAATGTAACAAGGTAATGTAATCTAATAGGGTGACATTATGTTACAGGGCAATATAATGTAACAGGGTGACAAAATGTAACAGGATGACATTATGTAACAGGGTAATGTAATATAACAGGGTGACAAAATTTAAAAGGGTGACATTATGTAACAGGGCAATGTAATGTAACAGGGTGACATTGTGTAAAAGGGTAATGTAATGTAACAGGGTGACATTATGTGACAGGGCAATGTAATGTAACAGGGTGACATTATGTAACAGGGCAATATAATGTAACAGGGTGACAAAATGTAACAGGATGACATTATGTAACAGGCTAATGTAATATAACAGGGTGATAAAATTTAAAAGGGTGACATTATGTAACAGGGCAATGTAATGTAACAGGGTGACAAAATTTAAAAGGGTGACATTATGTAACAGGGCAATGTAATGTAACAGGGTGACATTGTGTAAAAGGGTAATGTAATGTAACAGGGTGACATTATGTGACAGGGCAATGTAATGTAACAGGGTGACATTATGTAACAGGGTAATGTAATGTTACAGGGTGAAATTATGTAACAGGGTGACATTATGTAACAGGGTAATGTAATGTTACAGGGTGACATAATGTAACAGGGTAATGTAATGTAACAGGGTGACAAAATTTAACAGGGTGACAACATTTAACAGGTTGACATTTGGTAACAGGGCAATGTAATGTAACAAGGTGACATTATGTAACAGGGTAATGTAATGTAACAGGGTGACATTATGTAACAGGGTGACATTATGTAACATGGTAATGTAATGTAACAGGGTGACATTATGTAACAGTGTAATGTAATGTAACAGGGTGACATTATGTAACAGGGTGACATTATGTAACAGTGTAATGTAATGTAACAGGGTGACATTATGTAACAGGGTGACATTATGTTACAGGGTAATGTAATGTAACAGGGTAACATTATGTAACAGGGTGACATTATGTAACAGGGTAATGTAATGTAACAGGGTGACTTAATGTAACAGGGCGACATTATGTAACATGGT
Source organism: Bombina bombina (assembly GCF_027579735.1). Taxonomy (NCBI): domain Eukaryota; kingdom Metazoa; phylum Chordata; class Amphibia; order Anura; family Bombinatoridae; genus Bombina; species Bombina bombina. The sequence continues at coordinate 280,718,408 of NC_069506.1, read as the reverse complement.
AATGTAATGTAACAGGGTGACATTATGTAACAGTGTAATGTAATGTAACAGGGTGACATTATGTAACAGGGTGACATTATGTTACAGGGTAATGTAATGTAACAGGGTAACATTATGTAACAGGGTGACATTATGTAACAGGGTAATGTAATGTAACAGGGTGACTTAATGTAACAGGGTGACATTATGTAACATGGTAATGTAATATAACAGGGTGACATTATGTAACATGGCAATGTAATATAACAGGGTGACATTATGTAACACGGTAATATAATGTAACAGGGTGACTTAATGTAACAGGGTGACATTATGTAACAGGGTAATGTAATGTAACAGGGTGACTTAATGTAACAGGGTGACTTAATGTAACAGGGTGACATTATGTAACATGGTAATGTAATATAACAGGGTGACATTATGTAACATGGTAATGTAATATAACAGGGTGACATTATGTAACACAGTAATGTAATGTAACAGGGTAACATTATGTAACAGGGTGACTTAATTTAACAGGGTGACATTATGTAACATGGTAATGTAATATAACAGGGTGACTTAATGTAACAGGGTGACATTATATAACAGGGTAATGTAATGTAACACGGTAATATAATGTAACAGCTTGACTTAATGTAACAGGGTAATGTAATGTAACAGGGTGACATTATGTAACAGGGTAATGTAATGTAACAGGGTGACTTAATGTAACAGGGTGACTTAATGTAACAGGGTGACATTATGTAACATGGTAATGTAATATAACAGGGTGACTTAATGTAACAGGGTGACATTACATAACAGGGTAATGCAATGTAACAGGTTGACTTAATGTAACAGGGTAATGTAATGGAACAGGGTGACATTATGTAACAGGGTAATGTAATGTAACAGGGTGACTTAATGTAACAGGGTGACTTGATGTAACAGGGTGACATTATGTAACATGGTAATGTAATATAACAGGGTGACATTATGTAACATAGTAATGTAATATAACAGGGTGACATTATGTAACATGGTAATGTAATGTAACAGGGTAACATTATGTAGCAGGGTGACTTAATGTAACAGGGTGACATTATGTAATGTAATATAACAGGGTGACTTAATGTAACAGGGTGACATTATGTAACAGGGTAATGTAATGTAACACAGTAATATAATGTAACAGGTTGACTTAATGTAACAGGGTAATGTAATGTAACAGGATGACATTATGTAACAGGGTTATGTAATGTAACAGGGTGACATTATGTAACAGGGTGACATTATGTAAAAGGGTGACATTATGTAACAGGGTAATGTAATGTAACAGGGTAATGTAATGTAACAGGGTGACTTAATGTAACAGGGTGACATTATGTAACAGGGTAATGTAATGTTACAGGGTGACGTAATGTAACAGGGTAATGTAATGTAACAGGGTGACAAAATTTAACAGGGTGACAAAATTTAACAGGTTGACATTTGGTAACAGGGCAATGTAATGTAACAGGATGACATTATGTAACAGGGTTATGTAATGTAACAGGGTGACATTATGTAACAGGGTGACATTATGTAAAAGGGTGACATTATGTAACAGGGTAATGTAATGTAACAGGGTAATGTAATGTAACAGGGTGACTTAATGTAACAGGGTGACATTATGTAACAGGGTAATGTAATGTTACAGGGTGACGTAATGTAACAGGGTAATGTAATGTAACAGGGTGACAAAATTTAACAGGGTGACAAAATTTAACAGGTTGACATTTGGTTACAGGGCAATGTAATGTAACAGGGTGACATTATGTAACAGGGTGACATTATGTAACATGGTAATGTAATGTAACAGGGTGACATTATGTAAAAGGGTAAAGTAATGTAGCAGGGTGACAAATGTAACAGTGTGACATAATGTAACAGGGTAATGTAATGTAACAGGGTGGTGTAATATAACAGGGTAATGTAATGTAACAGGGTAATGTAATGTAACAGGGTAAAGTAATGTAGCAGGGTGACAAATGTAACAGTGTGACATAATGTAACAAGGTAATGTAATCTAATAGGGGGACATTATGTAACAGGGCAATATAATGTAACAGGGTGACAAAATGTAACAGGATGACATTATGTAACAGGGTAATGTAATATAACAGGGTGACAACATTTAACAGGGTGACATTATGTAACAGGGCAATGTAATGTAACAGGGTGACATTGTGTAAAAGGGTAATGTAATGTAACAGGGTGACATTATGTGACAGGGCAATGTAATGTAACAGGGTGACATTATGTAACAGGGTGACATTATGTAAAAGGGTGACATTATGTAACAGGGTAATGTAATGTAACAGGGTAATGTAATGTAACAGGGTGACTTAATGTAACAGGGTGACATTATGTAACAGGGTAATGTAATGTTACAGGGTGACGTAATGTAACAGGGTAATGTAATGTAACAGGGTGACAAAATTTAACAGGTTGACATTTGGTTACAGGGCAATGTAATGTAACAGGGTGACATTATGTAACAGGGTGACATTATGTAACATGGTAATGTAATGTAACAGGGTGACATTATGTAAAAGGGTAAAGTAATGTAGCAGGGTGACAAATGTAACAGTGTGACATAATGTAACAGGGTAATGTAATGTAACAGGGTGGTGTAATATAACAGGGTAATGTAATGTAACAGGGTAATGTAATGTAACAGGGTAAAGTAATGTAGCAGGGTGACAAATGTAACAGTGTGACATAATGTAACAAGGTAATGTAATCTAATAGGGGGACATTATGTAACAGGGCAATATAATGTAACAGGGTGACAAAATGTAACAGGATGACATTATGTAACAGGGTAATGTAATATAACAGGGTGACAACATTTAACAGGGTGACATTATGTAACAGGGCAATGTAATGTAACAGGGTGACATTGTGTAAAAGGGTAATGTAATGTAACAGGGTGACATTATGTGACAGGGCAATGTAATGTAACAGGGTGACATTATGTAACAGGGCAATATAATGTAACAGGGTGACAAAATGTAACAGGATGACATTATGTAACAGGCTAATGTAATATAACAGGGTGACAAAATTTAACAGGGTGACATTATGTAACAGGGCAATGTAATGTAACAGGGTGACATTGTGTAAAAGGGTAATGTAATGTAACAGGGTGACATTATGTGACAGGGCAATGTAATGTAACAGGGTGACATTATGTAACAGGGTAATGTAATGTTACAGGGTGAAATTATGTAACAGGGTGACATTATGTAACAGGGTAATGTAATGTTACAGGGTGACATAATGTAACAGGGTAATGTAATGTAACAGGGTGACAAAATTTAACAGGGTGACAACATTTAACAGGTTGACATTTGGTAACAGGGCAATGTAATGTAACAAGGTGACATTATGTAACAGGGTAATGTAATGTAACAGGGTGACATTATGTAACAGGGTGACATTATGTAACATGGTAATGTAATGTAACAGGGTGACATTATGTAACAGGGTGACATTATGTAACAGGGTAATCAAATGTAACAGGGTAACATTATGTAACAGGGTGACATTATGTAACAGGTTAATGTAATGTAACAGGGTGACTTAATGTAACAGGGTGACATTATGTAACATGGTAATGTAATATAACAGGGTGACATTATGTAACATGGCAATGTAATATAACAGGGTGACATTATGTAACACGGTAATGTAATGTAACAGGGTAACATTATGTAACAGGGTGACTTAATTTAACAGGGTGACATTATGTAACATGGTAATGTAATATAACAGGGTGACTTAATGTAACAGGGTGACATTATATAACAGGGTAATGTAATGTAACACGGTAATATAATGTAACAGCTTGACTTAATGTAACAGGGTAATGTAATGTAACAGGGTGACATTATGTAACAGGGTAATGTAATGTAACAGGGTGACTTAATGTAACAGGGTGACATTATGTAACATGGTAATGTAATATAACAGGGTGACTTAATGTAACAGGGTGACATTACATAACAGGGTAATGTAACAGGTTGACTTAATGTAACAGGGTAATGTAATGTAACAGGGTGACATTATGTAACAGGGTAATGTAATGTAACAGGGTGACTTAATGTAACAGGGTGACATTATGTAACATGGTAATGTAATATAACAGGGTGACATTATATAACATGGTAATGTAATATAACAGGGTGACATTATGCAACACGGTAATGTAATGTAACAGGGTAACATTATGTAACAGGGTGACTTAATGTAACAGGGTGACATTATGTAATGTAATATAACAGGGTGACTTAATGTAACAGGGTGACATTATGTAACAGGGTAATATAATGTAACAGGTTGACTTAATGTAACAGGGTAATGTAATGTAACAGGATGACATTATGTAACAGGGTTATGTAATGTAACAGGGTGACATTATGTAACAGGGTGACATTATGTAAAAGGGTGACATTATGTAACAGGGTAATGTAATGTAACAGGGTAATGTAATGTAACAGGGTGACTTAATGTAACAGAGTGACATTATGTAACAGGGTAATGTAATGTTACAGGGTGACGTAATGTAACAGGGTAATGTAATGTAACAGAGTGACAAAATTTAACAGGGTGACAAAATTTAACAGGTTGACATTTGGTAACAGGGCAATGTAATGTAACAGGGTGACATTATCTAAAAGGGTAATGTAAAGTAACAGGGTGACATTATGTAAAAGGGTGACATTATGTAACAGGGTAATGTAATGTAACAGGGTAATGTAATGTAACAGGGTAACATTATGTAACAGGGTGACATTATGTAACATGGTAATGTAATGTAACAGGGTGACATTATGTAAAAGGGTAATGTAATGTAACAGGGTGACATTATGTAACAGGGTGACATTATGTAACAGGGTGACATTATGTAACAGGGTAATGTAATGTAACAGGGTAATGTAATGTAACAGGGTAACATTATGTAACAGGGTGACTTAATGTAACAGGGTGACTTAAAGGGATACTAACCCCACATTTTTTTCTTTCATGATTCAGATAGAGCATGCAATTTTAAGCAACTTTCTATTTTACTCCTATTATCAATTTTTCTTTGTTCTCATGTTATCTTGATTTGAAAAAGCAGTAATAAAAGGTTAGGAGACGGCCCATTTTTAGTTCAGCACCTTGGTAGAGCTTGCTGATTGGTTTGCTACATTTTACATTTACATAAATGGTCCGGCTCTAAAGCTTACAGTACTGCTTTTTCAAATCAAGATAGCATGAGAACAAAGAAAAAATTATAATAGGATTAAATTAGAAAGGTACTTAAAATCTCATGCTGTAACTGAATCATGAAAGAAACAAATTGGGTTTACTATCCCTTTAATGTAACAGAGTGACATTATGAAACAGGGTGACTTAATGTAACAGGGTGACATTATGTAACATGGTAATGTAATATAACAGGGTGACATTATGTAACAGGGTAATGTGATGTAACACGGTAATATAATGTAACAGGGTGACTTAATGTAACAGGGTGACATTATGTAACAGGGTAATGTAATGTAACACGGTAATATAATGTAACAGGGTAATGTAATGTAACAGGGTGACATTATGTAACAGGGTTATGTAATGTAACAGGGTGACATTATGTAACAGGGTAATGTAATGTAACACTGTAATATAATGTAACAGGGTGACATTATGTAACAGGGTAATGTAATGTAACAGGGTAATGTAATGTAACAGGGTGACATTATGTAATAGGGTAATGTAAAAGGGTGACATTATGTAACAGGATAACATTATGTAACAGGGTAATGTAACGGTGACATTATGCAACTGGGTAATGTAACATGGTGACATTATGTAACATGGTGACATTATGTAACAGGGTAATGTAACATGGTGATATATGTAACAGGGTGACATTATGTAACAGGGTAATGTAATGTAACCAGGTGACGTTATATAACCAGGTGACATTATGTAACAAGGTAATGTAATGTAACAGGGTGACATTATGTAACAGAGTGACGTTATATCACTGGGTGACATAATGTAACTGGGTGACGTTATATAAGTATAAAGTAATGTCACAGGCACACATTATTCATTCCTCTAACAGAGCGCCTGTTTTCTACACAAAATAAACAGCTATGATCATATTTAAGTGTAATATTATCTTGTGTCACAACTGATCACTGACACTTGTAGAAAACTGGAGTTATAAGCCTTAAGATCACTGCTGGATAAAGGAGCAGGGTGCTGTGCTTGGAGGTTGTGCATTTGTTGGTACATTTCGGGCGCCTCTTGTTCAGCGCAAGCAGACATGTAACAAACACTTCATAAAGTTTCCCAGTTTCCAAGTCTCATACACAATTTATGATGCGTTTCTGTTGCCTTGTATCAAGCTATGACACAATGTAGCACATCATAAATCGTAGTGAGAGGGAGGTAGTGAAAGGCGCTGCGTATCTGTCTGCTTTTCTTCTCCTAAGAGTATACTCGGGGCTGTAAGACAGGTGTGTCCCTGCCACTTGCAAACACCTGGCGTTCTCCAAGGAATATTAGTTAAGAGAATCCTGTTAATTAAAACAAGTTTGCTTTTTCTGGCGCTGTCAGAATCTATGACCTCAATGCTTTTTAGGCCTTGGGAACATTTGCTTGATGTCATTGTTGTTGGAAACCTATCATTGCGCTAAACCTCAGGCGCCCTTTTGTCACCCCCAGTTATTGCTCCAGCAGCCACCAGCCCTCTGAGTTGCTGGGTCACATTCTATGCTTTGCTTGTCGCTTCCTTAGTAAATGGTAACAATATTGTAATGTTTTTACAGCACCTCTGAGTGTTATAGAGGAGTATACGGCTGATCCAGGTCATTTATGGGAAAGTGAGATGAGGTAACTATGGATATAATGAAAGACTTTATTTAGTGCCAGTTACACAACCTCATATTTAGCTACGGACACGGTTTCTTTTCTTTGTAGCTAAAAAAAATTCAATAAAAGAAAGAAGGAAAATAAATCCTTAAAGAATATTAAAGAATATCTTAAAAAATGTTTACACCATAGAAATATGACTCACATTCAGCATTATTAAGAGCTTTCTCTGCTGGATAAAAGGTCCAGTTCACACAACGCTCTTTACTAAGTGATGGTTCTATCCTCCTGACTGATGAAAGAGCTAATGGTTAGATAGCAATATATGGTCTTCATTATAAGACTGAGACCAACATTAGGCATGGGAAGAGCAGCCCACTCATCCCTGTTTGTTATTTAGCCATACCCCAAAACTGACAAGTATAAAGTACTAGTGTAATTTACAGAACAACACCCTTCTGCGTCTGTATTTTGTGAACTGGTTGTCATTAAATAATAAAAAGTAAAATGAAAGTTGCAAAACAACGATACAGAAACTATAGAACAGACATCCACAAACTTGGCCCTCCAGAGGTTTTGGAACTACATTTCCCATGATGCTCAGCCAGCATATCAGCTGGCTGAACATCATGGGAAATGTAGTTCCAAAACCTCTGAAGGGCCAAGTTTGATAATGTCTGCTTTAGGAGATCATACTTAACCCCTTAAGGACAGGGCCATTTTTCAATTTCTTACCCTTAAGGACCAGGGATTTTTTTTACATTTCTGAGGTGTTTGTGTTTAGCTGTAATTTTCCTCTTACTCATTTACTGTACCCACACATATTATATACTGTTTTTCTCCTCGCCATTAAATGGACTTTCTAAAGATACCATTATTTTCATCATATCTTATAATTTATATTTAATATAAAAAAAAAAAAAAATATGATGGAATTTTTTAAAAAAAACACACTTTTTCTAACTTTGACCCCCAAACTCTGTTACACATCTACAACCACCAAAAAAACCCATGCTAAATAGTTTCTAAAATTTGTACTGAGCTTAGAAATACCCAATGTTTAGCTTGTAGAGTTAATTTTAGCTTTAGTGTAGTGTAGTAGACAATCCAAAGTTTTGATCTAGGCCCCTTTTGGTATATTTCATGCCACCATTTCACCGCCAAATGCGATCAAATAAAAAAAAAATTGTTAACTTTTTCACTAACTTTAGGTTTCTCACTGAAATGATTTACAAACAGCTTGTGCAATTATGGCACAAATGGTTGTAAATGCTTAAATGCTTCTCTGGGATCCCCTTTGTTCAGAAATAGCAGACATATATGGCTTTAACATTGCTTTTTGGTAATTAGAAGGCCGCTAAATGCCACTGCGCACCACACTTGTATTATGCCCAGCAGTGACAGGGTTAATTAGGTAGCTTGCAGGGAGCTTGAAGGGTTAATTTTAGCTTTAGTGTATAGATCAGCTTCCTATCTGAAACATTCCAGCCCCTGATCCCTCCCAAAGAGCTCTCTTCCCTCCCCCACCTCACAAATGTCCCCGCCATCTTAAGTACTGGCAGAAAGTCTGCCAGTATAAAAAAAAAAGTTTGTGTTTTTTGTCTTTTTTTTTAAATTATATATTTTCTGTAGTGTAGGATCCCCCCTTACCACCAAACCTCCCTGAGCCCCCCCAAACAGCTCTCTAACCCTCCCCCCTCTCACTATTTGGTGCCATTTTGGGTACTGCCAGTACCCACTTTTCAAAATAATGTGCTCTTTTTTTATATAAATATTTATTTTTCCGTAGTGTAGCTGCAACCCTCAATACCCCCTCCCCCTCTCCCCGATCCCTTTTTTAAAACATAATTTCCCCCCTCCCTCTCCCGCTCCCACCACCCGCTCCCACCAAGACTTTAATGCACATATTAGTGCAGATTGCAGGTGCAGGATAGCTTCCAGCCACTTTAAATCCCTAACAACGTACAGGGTACGTCATTGGTTTTTAACGACCAGTTTGTTTATGATGTACCCTGTACGACGCATGTCGTTTAGGGGTTAAATAAAGAATAACTGATTATTGACATCCACAGGCACCACTGCACACACAAAGCACCTCAGACATCCACAATCAAACAGAGAAAGGCACCCACAGACATAAACAGGCTCCATCAATGCTTCTCTGTGACTGTCTTCCTTCTCCCTTGGTTAGTCCATATCAGAGAATATTTATTTGCACATCTTGAGAATCCTGCAAAGGCACATTTATACACTTTCCATATACTGTAGCCCTCTTTTGCTGAGGGAAGGGCACACATAGGGGCCAGACATAATACAGGTGGATCCTGGGCACCAATGACTACTGAATGAGGGGCCAGTAAAATTATCAGAAAAACACCGGACACTTGAATGTCTAGTCTTTTAAAGTCTGTGGGTTTCAGTTAAATGTAATGGCCTACTATGCCTCAATGCTTAACAAATATGGAGCAGAAAGTATTAAGTGAGTCAAGAGGATCAAATCACTGCTGTTTATGTGTGGTGCAGCAGCGGAAGAGGTAAAATGATTGATTTGTATGATATTGGAAGCCATGAGGTAAAATGACTGTTCAATTGTGAAAAATATTCATGTTTGGATCAACAGTGAGGCCTTTGGTGTGGGAGGCTTTGTATGAACCCAGCTACCATCGTGACCAGTCATCTACAAATTGTCCAGCATTTTTGTGATGGAAAGACGGCAACTCTAGGGCATAGTCTCAATTAAGACTTCTGAGACCCCTGTAGTTATGCCCCTGCCCAAAGGTAAACCCAAAGGTATTTGTGAACCATTGTGAGGAGCATCAGGTTGATGTATTTCTGGGAGGGGGGAGGACATTTCCCAGGCCCAGCTCACATAAACACGGTGAGGGTTGGACCAGCTGATACCTGGCTCACAGACACAGAAAGGCAGTGAGAGGCAGGGCTGGTCCTGTATCATGTACAAATAATGCTGGTGATCGGGCAAAAATATTCAGCCAACAACTGGCCCTGACACACCCTGCAAATGCTCTGAATGCCCTATGGTCTGTCCGGGCCTGTAAGATTATCCCCAAAGCAAATGCCCTGTTGTCACGTTTACATATTGTTTAATAACAACCTGTTACTTGTACTGAGAATATCCCTTTAATTCTATGATCAATTTACCTGCTATGCTATTTAAGCCTCCTCCCCCCTCTCCACTTTGCTTGTTATTGTTTTCCACTAACCATAGTGTGATTCAAACTGAGCACTAATTTACCTCTTTGGATTTCATCCTAAATTATATCTTTCCGGATACACCAAACTTATCTTGCTGAAACCAGCCTACATCTCTTGTTACCGGATTGACATTTTTTCCCAAGCCGTTGCTGTCAGCTTACTCCATTCAGCCTAATCCTCCGCCCTGCATCGTGGAGCTGTGACGTCACACGCCAACATCTTCGGCATCAGCGCTGCAACCGCTTCCCCAATTCAAGCTGTGAGATTTTTCCTCAACTTTCTAAATACTTTGTTTTACCCTCCAGGTACAGTCTGTAACCTCTTACTTATTTTTCATGCTACTATCTTTTATGCAATAACTGCTACGCATATTTACCCATAATTCCTGATATATTGTGGCAAAGCTTTATTTTGTCATAGTAGCTATTTTTCGTGTTAACACTGTTTCATTTTTTCTTTGGTTATAGTCATGGTTTTTCTGTTGTTCCTCCAGTAATCATTTACTCGATACAGCTATAGAAATATCTAATGCTATTTATCCATATAACAAATTGCAAAGTTTACACTCGGATTCTGACATTACTTCTTTTAGTAATCCATGTTATTATCTAGTTTAAACCTTGCTACAAATCCTATATTCTCAGCAGTTGTGATTCATTTATATTTTTTCATACTACAACATAGTATCTTTGACATTACAGAATAACAAGCCATAAAACATGGATCCAGCTGAGATGTCTAATCAGATACAAACTCTCTCTCAAAAAGTGGATGCATTAACTGATGGCCTCAATACCCTCAAACAAGAAAACCAGGGACTGAAAACTTATATTAAAGACTTTGTAGATAGTAGAACCCGGTTCCAGGAACCACAAGTTAGTCTCCCAGATGTATTCTCAGGGGATAGAAAACAATTTAGAGATTTTAAAAACTCTTGTCTTCTGTTGTTTGCACTAAAACCATACACATATCCCACTGACAGAGTTAAGGTGATGACTACCATTTCCTATTTAAGAGCAGAACCCAGAAGCTGGGCTAATTCTTTCCTGGAAACAAACGATGATATACTTAACTCTCTAGATTCCTTCTTTTCTACCCTTGGTCAACTTTATGACGACCCTTACAAACAATTAACCGCTGAAACTGCAATGCGCTCTCTTAAACAGAGAAGAAGAGATGTAGAAGATTATATTGCAGATTTTAAGAGGCTAGCTACTGACACCCAATGGAATAATTTGTCTCTAAAAAACCAGTTTAGACTGGGTTTGTCAGAATCTATTAAAGATGAACTCTCTCGCATTGAAATTCCTCACACTTTGGAGGAACTAATTAATCTCAGTATCAGTATTGACAGAAGGCTTAGGGAGAGACAAAACGAGAAAGGTTATCATGAGTCAACACATAAAAAACAAAACCCTTCTTTACCTACACATTCTCATGTTAAAAACACCACTGAACCTATGGAAATTGGGTTTCTTAAAGGCCCATTAAGCAATCAAGAAAAGTTAAGAAGGCGCTCCCAGAATTTATGCATGTACTGTGCATCAGAAGAGCATACTGTCAAGGCCTGTCCCATTCTCCAGAAACAGAATAAGGGTAAGAACTCCCATCCTTTTTATTCCTTAAATGCTGTGTCACACTCTGCAAGCTACTGTAACCTATGCCTTCTCTTGCAGTGGGATCAACTTCGAGTGAACGTTTCAGGGATAATTGACTCTGGTGCTTCTGCCTCTTACATTGATGTGTCTTTTGCCACAAAAAATAAAATTCCACTTATAAAAAAAAAGGCTCCTTTACCTTTAAGGGGAATTGATGGGGAGGTTCTGTCCTCTGGACCGGTAATTTATGAAACAATACCATTGCTCCTATCCACACCAGACCACCATAGGGAGTACATTTCCTTTGATGTCATTACATCCCCCGTCTTCCCTCTCATTTTAGGCCTACAATGGTTAAAATTACATAACCCTCTGATTTCATGGTCAAATCTCACTGTAAAGCTTAATTCTGATTACTGCTTATCCACTTGCTACCCTACTCTGCTTTTACAACCACCTCAAATCTCCACTGATATAGAGATACCTGATGTTTATGCTGACTTTATTGATGTTTTCAGTAAAAAAGAATCTCAAAATCTACCGCCGCATCGTATTTATGACTGCCCTATTGATTTATTACCAGGTGCAGTCATACCTTGCGGTCATGTGTTCCCGTTGTCCAAACCTGAACTGGAACACTTAAAATCATATATTGAGGAAAATCTACAGAAGGGATTCATCAGACCATCTACCTCCCCCGCTGCGGCCGGTATGTTCTTTGTAAAAAATAAAGATGGCAGTTTAAGACCCATAGTGGACTACCGGCAGCTGAACAAGGTTACTGTTAAAAATCGGTATCCTTTGCCCCTTATCCCAGAGCTAATTGAGCGTTTGGAAGGTGCCAAGGTCTTCACTAAACTTGACCTTCGAGGTGCATATAATCTCGTTTGTATGAGGGCTGGAGACGAATGGCTGACGGCGTTCCGTACTCGTTATGGCTTGTACGAATACACCGTCATGCCATTCGGTCTCTGCAACGCCCCGGCAACCTTCCAACACTTTATTAACGATATTTTCAAAGATATTCTTGACACCTATATTGTAATCTATCTTGATGATATTTTGATCTATTCAAAAACATTAGATGAACACACAAAACACGTCAGACAGGTATTATCACGCTTACGCTCACATTCTTTATATGCTAAAGCCGAGAAATGTATATTTCATACAAACCAGATCACCTTTCTTGGTTATCAGATTTCGGAATTTGGCATACAGATGGACGACTCAAAAATCACCACCATAAAACAGTGGCCAGAGCCAAGTAATAAGAAACAGGTACAAAGCTTTCTTGGCTTTGCAAATTTTTACCGGAAATTTATAAATAATTTCGCAGCAATTGCCAAACCACTTACCAACCTCACAAAATCAAATACTAAGTTCATCTGGACTGCTGAATCCCAAAAGGCTTTTGATCTCCTAAAACAAAAATTTACCTCTGCACCTATATTACGTTACCCTAACAACCAACTCCAATATGTATTAGAGGTCGATGCCTCCGATTATGCTATTGGAGCTGTTCTTTCACAAAGAGAACACCTAAAGAAACCTCTACATCCCGTAGCTTTTTATTCAAGATGTTTGACGGCTCCTGAGTTGCATTACCCCGTGGGTGACAAAGAGTTACTGGCTATCAAGGTTGCTTTTGAACAGTGGCGTCATCTCCTTGAAGGTGTGACATACCCAACCATAGTGTATACTGATCATAGGAATTTACAGTACCTTAAAAGTACGAAAACCCTCACTGCACGACATGTTCGTTGGAATCTGTATTTCTCCAGATTTGATTTCCTTATCACTTACAGACCGGCTAGTAAGAACAAGAAGGCAGACGCTCTCTCACGACTGCCTACTCCCTCCAATCTCTGTCTTCCAAAAGAATCTGTAATCCCAGAGAATAAATACCTGTTGTTTCTCATTGATTCTATTCCATTCCTAAGAGAAGAACAACATAAAGATCAAACTAAGCCTCTTCAACAGTTACAAATGAAACAGGATTCCCTTTATTACTTTGATGAGAAGTTATATGTACCCCCTTCTATCAGAGATTTGATTTTACATTCAGCTCATGAATCCTTATTTGCTGGACACACCGGAATCCACAAGACACAAGAGCTTATTAAAAGGAGTTACTGGTGGCCTGATATGAATACCGACATAATGAAGTACATTAACACCTGTTCAGTTTGTGCTACCACTAAAAGATCAAAACATAGGCCCTATGGGTTACTCATGCCTTTACCTACTCCATCACGACCTTGGGCCGACATAGCCTTGGATTATGTCGTTGATCTCCCCAGATCCTCCAATAATACTACTATCCTTGTCGTGGTGGACTTATTCAGTAAGATGATACATCTTATACCGTACCACAAGCTACCTACCGCTGCCGAAACTATACATTTGCTCTTACTACACGTCTTCAGACTTCACGGACTCCCTCGACGCATTTTAACAGACCGTGGCTCCCAGTTTACTAGTTCTCTCTGGACTGAATTTTGCAAGATTTTCAGTATTGACAAAAGACTTTCAACCTCTTATCATCCTCAGACTAATGGTCAGACTGAAAGGTCTAACCAAAGCATTGAACAATTCCTAAGGTCTTATTGTCATTTCGACCAACACTCTTGGTCTCAACATCTGCCCTATGCTGAATTTACCTTCAACAACACAGTACATTCCACAACCAACCAGACTCCATTCTTCATTAACTATGGATTCCATCCAACATTTCAACTACTACCCCAAATCAGTTCACTACCATATATCTCTGACTTAACAAATTCCATCACTTCTAATTTTGCAAAAGTCAGGACCGCTATTGAACAAGCTAAAACCAAACAGAAACTTTATTACGACTTAAGAAGGATGGCTCCACCACAGTACTCCCTTGGAGATCTAGTTTGGCTGTCAACCAAAAACTTACATCTTAATACTCCTAGCAAGAAACTTTCACCATTATTCATTGGTCCTTTTCAGATAATCAAAATCATAAATGAGAATACAGTTCGGTTACAATTACCTAGCACTCTGAAAATACACCCTACCTTCCATGTTTCCCTACTAAAACCCTACCGTTCTGTACGAGATGCCACTTCACGCCAAAGTATACCTCTTATCTCCATTGATCCCAACATTGAATATGAGGTTAAATCCATACTTGACTCTAGAATGTATAGGGGTAACTTACAGTATCTGATAAGATGGAAAGGCTACACTTCGGAACATGACTCTTGGGAGCCAGCTGTTAATATATCTGCCCCCAGACTCATCTCGCAATTCCATCAGCAGAATCCGGATCGTCCTCATCCCTGATCCACGGAGTGGATCATTTAGGGGAGCATCCTGTCACGTTTACATATTGTTTAATAACAACCTGTTACTTGTACTGAGAATATCCCTTTAATTCTCTGATCAATTTACCTGCTATGCTATTTAAGCCTCCTCCCCCCTCTCCACTTTGCTTATTATTGTTTTCCACTAACCATAGTGTGATTCAAACTGAGCACTAATTTACCTCTTTGGATTTCATCCTAAATTATATCTTTCCGGATACACCAAACTTATCTTGCTGAAACCAGCCTACATCTCTTGTTACCGGATTAACATTTTTTCCCAAGCCGTTGCTGTCAGCTTACTCCATTCAGCCTAATCCTCCGCCCTGCATCGTGGAGCTGTGACGTCACACGCCAACATCTTCGGCATCAGAGCTGCAACCGCTTCCCCAATTCAAGCTGTGAGATTTTTCCGCAACTTTCTAAATACTTTGTTTTACCCTCCAGGTACAGTCTGTAACCTCTTACTTATTTTTCATGCTACTATCTTTTATGCAATAACTGCTACGCATATTTACCCATAATTCCTGATATATTGTGGCAAAGCTTTATTTTGTCATAGTAGCTATTTTTCGTGTTAACACTGTTTCATTTTTTCTTTGATTATAGTCATGGTTTTTCTGTTGTTCCTCCAGTAATCATTTACTCGATACAGCTATAGAAATATCTAATGCTATTTATCCATATAACAAATTGCAAAGTTTACACTCGGATTCTGACATTACTTCTTTTAGTAATCCATGTTATTATCTAGTTTAAACCTTGCTACAAATCCTATATTCTCAGCAGTTGTGATTCATTTATATTTTTTCATACTACAACATAGTATCTTTGACATTACACCTGTATGCCCTATGGTCAGTCCAAGCCTGTATGGTTATCCCCAAAGCAAATGCCCAGTATGCCCTATGGTCAGTCTGAGCCTGTATGACTATCCCCAAAGCAAATGCCCTGTATGCCCTATGGTCAGTCTGAGCCTGTATGATTATCCCCAAAGCAAATGCCCTGTATGCCCTATGGTCAGTCTGAGCCTGTATGGTTATCCGCCAAAGCAAATGCCCTGTATGCCCTATGGTCAGTCTGAGCCTGTATGATTATCCCCAAAGCAAATGCCCTGTATGCCCTATGGTCAGTCTGAGCCTGTATGACTATCCCCAAAGCAAATGCCCTGTATTCCCTATGGTCAGTCTGAGCCTGTATGATTATCCCCAAAGCAAATGCCCTGTATGCCCTATGGTCAGTCTGAGCCTGTATGGTTATCCCCCAAAGCAAATGCCCTGTATGCCCTATGGTCAGTCTGAGCCTGTATGGTTATCCCCCAAAGCAAATGCCCTGTATGCCCTATGGTCAGTCCGAGCCTGTATGATTATCCCTAAAGCAAATGTCCTGTATGCCCTATGGTCAGTCTGAGCCTGTATGATTATCCCTAAAGCAAATGTCCTGTAAGCACTATGGCCAGTTCGAGCCTGTATCATTATCCCTAAAGCAAATGCCCTGTATGCCCTATGGTCAGTCTGAGCCTGTATGATTATCCCTAAAGCAAATGCTCTGTATGCCCTATGGTCAGTCCGAGCCTGTATGATTATCCCAAAGCAAATGTCCTGTAAGCACTATGGTCAGTCTGAGCCTGTATGATTATCCCTAAAGCAAATGCTCTGTATGTCCTATGGTCAGTCTGAGCCTGTATGATTATCCCTAAAGCAAATGCTCTGTATGCCCTATGGTCAGTCTGAGCCTGTATGATTATCCCTAAAGCAAATGCCCTGTATGCCCTATGGTCAGTCTGAGCCTGTATGGTTATCCGCCAAAGCAAATGCTCTGTATGCCCTATGGTCAGTCTGAGCCTGTATGATTATCCCTAAAGCAAATGTCCTGTATGCCCTATGGTCAGTCTGAGCCTGTATGATTATCCCCAAAGCAAATGCCCTGTATGCCCCATGGTCAGTCTGAGCCTGTATGACTATCCCCAAAGCAAATGCCCTGTATGCCCTATGGTCAGTCTGAGCCTGTATGATTATCCCCAAAGCAAATGCCCTGTATGCCCTATGGTCAGTGTGAGCCTGTATGGTTATCCCCCAAAGCAAATGCCCTGTATGCCCTATGGTCAGTCCGAGCCTGTATGATTATCCCTAAAGCAAATGTCCTGTATGCCCTATGGTCAGTCTGAGCCTGTATGATTATCCCTAAAGCAAATGTCCTGTAAGCACTATGGTCAGTCCGAGCCTGTATCATTATCCCTAAAGCAAATGCCCTGTATGCCCTATGGTCAGTCTGAGCCTGTATGATTATCCCTAAAGCAAATGCTCTTTATGCCCTATGGTCAGTCTGAGCCTGTATGATTATCCCTAAAGCAAATGCCCTGTATGCCCTATGGTCAGTCTGAGCCTGTATGATTATCCCTAAAGCAAATGCTCGGTATGTCCTATGGTCAGTCTGAGCCTGTATGATTATCCCTAAAGCAAATGCTCTGTATGCCCTATGGTCAGTCTGAGCCTGTATGATTATCCCTAAAGCAAATGCCCTGTATGCCCTATGGTCAGTCTGAGCCTGTATGATTATCCCTAAAGCAAATGCTCTGTATGCCCTATAGTCAGTCTGAGCCTGTATGATTATCCCCAAAGCAAATGCCCTGTATGCCCTATAGTCAGTCTGAGCCTGTATGATTATCCCTAAAGCAAATGCCCTGTATGCCCTATAGTCAGTCTGAGCCTGTATGATTATCCCTAAAGCAAATGCCCTGTATGCCCTATAGTCAGTCTGAGCCTGTATGATTATCCCTAAAGCAAATGCCCTGTATGCCCTATAGTCAGTCTGAGCCTGCATGATTATCCCTAAAGCAAATGCCCTGTATGCCCTATAGTCAGTCTGAGCCTGTATGATTATCCCTAAAGCAAATGCCCTGTATGCCCTATGGTCAGTCTGAGCCTGTATGATTATCCCTAAAGCAAATGCTCTGTATGCCCTATAGTCAGTCTGAGCCTGTATGATTATCCCTAAAGCAAATGCCCTGTATGCCCTATAGTCAGTCTGAGCCTGTATGATTATCCCTAAAGCAAATGCCCTGTATGCCCTATAGTCAGTCTGAGCCTGTATGATTATCCCTAATACAAATGCCCTGTATGCCCTATAGTCAGTCTGAACCTGTATGATTATCCCTAAAGCAAATGCCCTGTATGCCCTATAGTCAGTCTGAGCCTGTATGATTATCCCTAATACAAATGCCCTGTATGCCCTATAGTCAGTCTGAGCCTGTATGATTATCCCTAAAGCAAATGCTCTGTATGCCCTATAGTCAGTCTGAGCCTGTATGATTATCATTAAAACAAATGTCCTGTATGCCCTATGGTCAGTCTGAGCCTGTATGATTATCCCTAATACAAATGCCCTGTATGCCCTATGGTCAGTCCGAGCCTGTATCATTATCCCAAAGCAAATGCCCTGTATGTTTTATGGTCAGTCCGAGCCTGTATGATTATCCCAAAGCAAATGCCATTCTCTGTGGCCTCAGTTAGTGCCTGGTATCTTTGTGCCTTATACTGAGTGCCATAAACCTGGCACCAGCTAGGGCAGGGATTCGTTATCTATTTCAACAAAAATATAGAAGAATCAGTACAAAGTTCATGTATTAAGTAACAGCGTTTTCTGTTTAGTGAAAAGGAAAAAAACTCTAATTCAAATCCCAGTTTTAAATTATGAACACAATTAAATATCATCTAAATGATCATTTAAGTGAATGTAAATTTAGATGATAAAGTGCCCGGTTTTTAAAAATCCGATTTAAAACAGGGGCTTTTTAATCCATCAAAATTTACATTTCACTCGTGTTGTGAAAAATGCTTACCTTTTAATCTTATCAGCCGCTCCAGCAATTTCCCCAGTCGTCGCAAGCCTCTTCATACATCAGATATCATGGATCGGTCATCTTCCAATCACGGCTTCCCCCCGGGGGAATCGGTGTCTGATTCAACACCGTGATAGGAGGAAGCCAGATTCCTCATTTTAGATTAGGGACTTTGGGCCTGCAAAAGAGCTAACTGCCCTATTAAGGGCAATGCCCATCCAAATGCCCTGCAAAAGGCCCTTTTAAGAGCTATTGGTAGTTTAGTTTAGGCTGGGGGGGGGTTATTTTGGGGGGCTTTTTTATTTTGAGAGGGCTATTAGATTAGGTGTATTAGGTTTCCCCTATGAGGAAGCATTCTGTGAAACGCGCGTCAGGGGTCCAGCAGGAGTAGCGTTGTCTCTCCTGTATGTCGTTTTTAACCTGCTTGCCTATGTCTAAATAAGAAATCTCTCTCTAACAAATAATTATTACTCATGGTGCCTACCAAGATTATATGCTAATACTTAAAAGTAAATCAGCCCTCGGATTGTAAGGGCTTAGCTTGCTTAACAATATTTGATGGTGGGTCCATGTATACTTATATATTTTTTGGCTCTATAAGCTAATCAGTACTTACTCTTGACTGGGTTTAAGTGTTTTTAAATTCTCTTTTCGATACTACTGTGTGAATGTTGGTTCCTAGTTATTAAATAAAGACTTAAGGTATGATTGATATGGAACTTTTTAATATATAGTGTAATCTTTATCTGAATCCATTACTTGGAGTTCACATTGATATTCAATTTGTGGTATTCTCTGCTGAGAATCCTAATGTATTCCTCATACAATTAGTTTTTCTAGGTGTAATTAGTTTAAATATCTGTAATTTGTTTTTTATTTTCTGTAATTTAGTGTTTTGTTTTTTTTGTACTTTAGCTAATTTAATTTAATTTAGGTAATTGTATATAATGTAGTTAATGTATTTAATTGTAGTGTAGTGTTAGGTGTTAGTGTAACTTAGGTTAGGTTTTATTTTACAGGCACTTTTGTCTTTATTTTAGCTAGGTAGTTATTAAATAGTTAATAACTATTTAATAACTATTCTACCTAGTTAAAATAAATACAAACTTGCCTGTAAAATAAAAATAAACCCTAAACTAGCTACAATGTAACTATTAGTTATACAGTAGCTATCTTAGGCCTAGATTTGGAGTTTTGTCGGTAACGACCCGAAAAACTAACGCCGGCTTTTTTCTGGCCGCACCATAAAAATAACTCTGGTATCGAGAGTCCACATAAAGGCTGCGTTAGGCTCCAAAAAAGGAGCGTAGAGCATTTTTAACGCAGCTTCAACTCTCGATACCAGAGTTGCTTACAGACGCGGCCAGCCTCAAAAACGTGCTCGTGCACGATTCCCCCATAGGAAACAATGGGGCTGTTTGAGCTGAAAAAAAACCAAACACCTGCAAAAAAGCCGCGTTCAGCTCCTAACGCAGCCCCATTGTTTGCTATGCGGTAACCCTTCCTACGTCTGCACTTAACACTCTAACATGTACCCCGAGTCTAAACACCCCTAACCTTACACTTATTAACCCCTAATCTGCCGCCCCCGCTATCGCTGACCCCTGCATATTATTATTAACCCCTAATCTGCCGCTCCGTAAACTGCTGCTACTTACATTATCCCTATGTACCCCTAATCTGCTGCCCCTAACACCGCCGACCCCTATATTATATTTATTAACCCCTAATCTGCCCTCCCTAACATCGCCGACACCTAACTTCAATTATTAACCCCTAATCTGCCGACCGAATCTCGCCGCTATTCTAATAAATGTATTAACCCCTAAAGCTAAGTCTAACCCTAATACTAACACCCCCCTAAGTTAAATATAATTTAAATCTAACGAAATTAATTAACTCTTATTAAATAAATTATTCCAATTTAAAGCTAAATACTTACCTGTAAAATAAATCCTAATATAGCTACAATATAAATTATATTATAGCTATTTTAGGATTTATATTTATTTTACAGGTAACTTTGTATTTATTTTAACCAGGTACAATAGCTATTAAATAGTTAAGAACTATTTAATAGCTAAAATAGTTAAAATAATTACAAATTTACCTGTAAAAGAAATCCTAACCTAAGTTACAAATAAACCTAACACTATACTATCAATAAATTAATTAAATAAACTACCTACAATTACCTACAATTAACCTAACACTACACTATCAATAAATTAATTAAATACAATTGCTACAAATAACTACAATTAAATAAACTAGCTAAAGTACAAAAAATAAAAAAGAACTAAGTTACAAAAAATAAAAAAATATTTACAAACATAAGAAAAATATTACAACAATTTTAAACTAATTACACCTACTCTAAGCCCCCTAATAAAATAACAAAGCCCCCCAAAATAAAAAAATGCCCTACCCTATTCTAAATTACTAAAGTTCAAAGCTCTTTTACCTTACCAGCCCTGAACAGGGCCCTTTGCGGGGCATGCCCCAAGAAATTCAGCTCTTTTGCCTGTAAAAAAAACCATACAATACCCCCCCCAACATTACAACCCACCACCCACATACCCCTAATCTAACCCAAACCCCCCTTAAATAAACCTAACACTAAGCCCCTGAAGATCATCCTACCTTGTCTTCACCATACCAGGTTCATCGATCGGTCCAGAAGAGCTCCTCCGATGTCCTGATCCAAGCCCAAGCGGGGGGCTGAAGAGGTCCATGATCCGGCTGAAGTCTTCATCCAAGCGGGCCAGAAGAGGTCTTCCATCCGATTGAAGTCTTCATCCAAGCGGCATCCATCCGGAGCGAAGTGGCAGCATCCTGAAGACCTCCACCGCGGAACATCCATCCTGGCTGACGACTGAACGACGAATGACGGTTCCTTTAAATGACGTCATCCAAGATGGCATCCCTCGAATTCCGATTGGCTGATAGGATTCTATCAGCCAATCGGAATTAAGGTAGGAATATTCTGATTGGCTGATGGAATCAGCCAATCAGAATCAAGTTCAATCCGATTGGCTGATCCGATCAGCCAATCAGATTGAGCTCGCATTCTATTGGCTGATCGGAACAGCCAATAGAATGCGAGCTCAATCTGATTGGCTGATCGGATCAGCCAATCGGATTGAACTTGATTCTGATTGGCTGATTCCATCAGCCAATCAGAATATTCCTACCTTAATTCCGATTGGCTGATAGAATCCTATCAGCCAATCGGAATTCGAGGGACGCCATCTTGGATGACGTCATTTAAAGGAACCGTCATTCGTCGTTCAGTCGTCGGCCAGGATGGATGTTCCGCGGTGGAGGTCTTCAGGATGCTGCCGCTTCGCTCCGGATGGATGCCGCTTGGATGAAGACTTCAATCGGATGGAAGACCTCTTCTGCCCCGCTTGAATGAAGACTTCAGCCGGATCATGGACCTCTTCAGCCCCCCGCTTGGGCTTGGATCAGGACATCGGAGGAGCTCTTCTGGACCGATCGGTGGTACCCGGTGTGGTGAAGATAAGGTAGGGAGATCTTCAGGGGCTTAGTGTTAGGTTTATTTAAGGGGGGTTTGGGTTAGATTAGGGGTATGTGGGTGGTGGGTTGTAATGTTGGGGGGGTATTGTATGTTTTTTTTTACAGGCAAAAGAGCTGAATTTCTTGGGGCATGCCCCGCAAAGGGCCCTGTTCAGGGCTGGTAAGGTAAAAGAGCTTTGAACTTTAGTAATTTAGAATAGGGTAGGGCATTTTTTTATTTTGGGGGGCTTTGTTATTTTATTAGGGGGCTTAGAGTAGGTGTAATTAGTTTAAAATTGTTGTAATATTTTTCTTATGTTTGTAAATATTTTTTTATTTTTTGTAACTTAGTTCTTTTTTATCTTTTGTACTTTAGCTAGTTTATTTAATTGTAGTTATTTGTAGCAATTGTATTTAATTAATTTATTGATAGTGTAGTGTTAGGTTAATTGTAGGTAGTTTATTTAATTAATTTATTGATAGTATAGTGTTAGGTTTATTTGTAACTTAGGTTAGGATTTCTTTTACAGGTAAATTTGTAATTATTTTAACTATTTTAGCTATTAAATAGTTTTTAACTATTTAATAGCTATTGTACCTGGTTAAAATAAATACAAAGTTACCTGTAAAATAAATATTAATCCTAAAATAGCTACAATGTAATTATAATTTATATTGTAGCTATATTAGGATTTATTTTACAGGTAAGTATTTAGCTTTAAATTGGAATAATTTATTTAATAAGAGTTAATTAATTTCGTTAGATTTAAATTATATTTAATTTAGGGGGGTGTTAGTATTAGGGTTAGACTTAGCTTTAGGGGTTAATACATTTATTAGAGTAGTGGTGAGCTCCGGTCGGCAGATTAGGGGTTAATAATTGAAGTTAGGTGTCGTCGATGTTAGGGAGGGCAGATTAGGGGTTAATACTATTTATGATTGGGTTAGTGAGGCGGATTAGGGGTTAATAACTTTATTATAGTAGCGCTCAGGTCCGGTCGGCAGATTAGGGGTTAATAAGTGTAGGCAGGTGGAGGCGACGTTGTGGGGGGCAGATTAGGGGTTAATAAATATAATACAGGGGTCGGCGGTGTTAGGGGCAGCAGATTAGGGGTACATAAGGATAACGTAGGTGGCGGTCGGCAGATTAGGGGTTAAAACATTTCTTTCGAGTGTCGGCGATGTGGGGGGACCTCGGTTTAGGGGTACATAGGTAGTTTATGGGTGTTAGTGTACTTTAGAGCACAGTAGTTAAGAGCATTATAAACCGGCGTTAGCCCAGAAAGCTCTTAACTACTGACTTTTTTCCTGCGGCTGGAGTTTTGTCGTTAGATGTCTAACGATCACTTCAGAAACGACTCTAAATACCGGAGTTAGAAAAATCCCATTGAAAAGATAGGATACGCAATTTACGTAAGGGGATCTGCGGTATGGAAAAGTCGCGGCTGAAAAGTGAGCGTTAGACCCTATTTTGAGTGACTCCAAATACCGGCGGTAGCCTAAAACCAGCGTTAGGAACCTCTAACGCTGGTTTTCACGGCTAACGCCAAACTCTAAATCTAGGCCTTAGGGTTTATTTTATAGGTAAGTATTTAGTTAGTTTTAAATAGGAATAATTTAGTTAATGATAGGAATTTTATTTAGACATTTAAATTATATTTAAGTTAGGGGGTGTTAGGGTTAGGGTTAGACTTAGGTTTAGGGGTTAATAACTTTAATATAGTGGCGTCGACGTTTGGGGCGGCAGATTAGGGGTTAATAAATGTAGGTAGGTGGCGCGATGTTAGGGATGGCAGATTAAGGGTTAATAATATTTAACTAATGTTTGCGAGGTGGGAGTGCGGCGGTTTAGGGGTTAATATGTTTATTATAGTGACGGCGACGTTGGGGGCGGCAGATTAGGGGTTAATAAGTGTAGGTAGGTTGCGGCGACATTGGGGGCGGCAGATTAGGGGTTATGTAGGTGTAGGTAGGTGTCGGCGATGTTGGGGGCAGCAGATTAGGGGTTCATAAAGATATTGTAGGTGGCGGCGGTGTCCGGAGTGGCAGATTTAGCACTGCGGAATCTGTTGGCGCTCTACAAATAACCGATAATAATAATAATTAGGGGTTAAAAAATTTATTATAGTATTTGCAATGCGGGAGGGCCTCGGTTTAGGGGTTTATAGGTAGTTTATGGGTGTTAGTGTACTTTTTAGCACTTTAGTTATGAGTTTTATGTTACGGCGTTGTACCATAAAACTCTTGACTTTTAAATGCGTTAGGACTCTTGGAGGTAGAGGGTGTACCGCTCACTTTTTGGCCTAACAGGACAGACTCGTAATACCGGCGCTATGGAAGTCCCATAGAAAAAAGACTTTACGAAGTTTACGTAAGTTGTTTTGCGGTAAGGCCAAAGAAGTGTTCGGTGACCCTAAACCTTCAAGACTCGTAATACCAGCGGGCGTATAAAAGCAGCGTTAGGACCTCTTAACGCTGCTTTTTTACCCTAACGCACAACTCGTAATCTAGCCGGTAGTGTACAAATGTTCCCATCTGTCAGCTGTACTGAGCAGTAGTTATGAGTATTGCGCAACAAAAATGTTTCACAAAACTCATAACTAAACTGTTACCAAGTACACTAACACCCATGAACTGCCTATTAACCCATAAACCGCCACCCTCCCACATCACAAACACTATTAAAACTTATTAACCCCTAATCTGCTGCCCACCCACAATTCACGACTATTAAATAAACCTAATAACCCCTAATCCATCGCCTCCCGACATCCCCGCCACCAAATATAATTAATAACCCCAATTCCGCCGCTCGCTGACATCGCTGCCACTATAATAAAGTTATTAACCCCTAAACCTCCGGCCTCCCACATCGCCGCCACTAAATAAACCTATTAACACCTAAACCGCCAGCCCCGCACATCGCAAAACACTAAATTAAACTATTAACCCCTAAACCTAACACCCCCCACTAACTTTAAATTAAAATTACATTATAACTATCTTAAAATAAATAAAAACTTACCTGTGAAATAAAAAAAAACTAAGTTTAAACTATAAATTAACCTAACATAACTATTCTAATAAAATTTAAAAAACTACCAATTAAAAAATCTAAATTACAAATTAAAAAAAAAATAACACTACAAAAAAAATTAAAAAAACTAAAATCACAAAAAATAATAAACACTAAATTACGAAAAATAAAAAAACACTAAGATTACAAACAATAATAAATGAAATTAACAAAAATAAAAACAATTACACCTTCTCTAATAGCCCTATACAAATAAAAACACCCCTAGCCTACAATAAACTGCCAATAGCCCTTAAATGGGCCTTTTGTAGGGCATTGCCCTAAGTTAAACAGCTTTTTTACTGGTAAAAAATACAAAGTCCCCCAACAGTAAAACCCACCACCCAACCAACCCCCCAAAATAAAAAAATAACTCTAAAAAAACCTAAGCTACTCATTGCCCCTAAAGGGACATTTGTATAGACATTGCCCTTAAAAGGGCATTCAGCTCTTTTTCATTGCCCATAAAAGGGCATTAATTTCTTTTAAAAAAGCCCAAAGCCCTAATCTAAAAAAAAAAAAACCCCAAAAAATGAAAAAAAAAACTAACATTAACCCCAGAATATCTACTCACAGTTCCTGAAGTCCGGAAATCTATCTCCACCCAGGCAGCGAGAAGTCTTCATTCAGGCGGCGATATATTCATCCATACCAGGGACATCTTCCATCTTCATGCCGGTGGCGCAGAGCAGAGCCATCCTGGAAGCCGAAGGCATCCTGCACGGAGATTCCTCTTCATATTGTCACTGCTGTACACTGAAGTTGAATGCAAGGTATCTGATTTGAACAGCCAATAGCATTTCAGTAGCTCTTATCTTATTGACTGATTTGAATCAACACTACCATATTGCACGCACAAGGAGTCTTTTCAGTAACTCGTAATGGCAGCGTTATGGAGAATGAAATAACGCAACTTTTTGGCATTAGTTTCACACCCTGTTTAGCGCAAAACTCGTAATCTACCCGTAAGTGTTTTGCTAAATAATAGGTACAGCTCAAATCACAAGTATACACTAATAAACTTGCACTTCATAGAGGTGATAGATCACCTGAGCTCTCACATGGGCCCCAATATTCAAAACAGCGAAAAAAGGGGCATCAATGATCAGTGCCATTGAGAGCCCATGTGTCTCCCATAGAAGTCAATGGGAGCGTGACGTCACCACCTGCATCGCCAACATTGTATCAGCATTTTGCTTTGGCCAGGGGGGCCCTATTTGAAGTGGGCCTTCACGGCGCCGACAGTGCGCTCACTGAAAATAAATTAATAGCTGGCGATACAAACATGGCCACTACCCTCCTCGCAACCTGCACTTAGCTGATTCAAACATATTGCACTGGTGCCGATATATATATATGAATCAAAATGCAGATTACTCCCTCTAGCATGCACAGCTAATTCCCCCTGAATGCTTACATCACATCTAATCTACACTCCACTTGCTCTGCCTCACTATGTCCCACCAACCGCCTATGCTTACGTCAGAGCTAACCTACACTCCCCCTTGCACCGCCCAGCTAACTCCCTCTGACTTACGTAATGTCTAGCCTACACTCCCCTGGAATGCCCAGCTAATTCCCTTATACTGCCTACACTTACTTAATGTATTTAATTCCGGGCCCTCATTCTTCCCAGAAGGTAGCACCCCCAAGCAAGTGGTATCCCAACGTGCCTGATTAAATTACCGACAACATACTAAAAGGGAAATTTGAACCCCTGCACCCTGCTCAATTGGCACCCCTTTTAAGAACCGCCTGGCTGAGGCTCAATACCAAGGTTTGTCTGGCCCTCCGGCATTTACCACAACTCCTTTACAAAATATGCATTGTCATGTACAATGTACATTATTTAAAGTATTGTATATATCTTAAAAAGGGATTTATTGTTGCTTGCTGTGTTTATTATTTCAAACATAAATATATATTTAAAAATATTTGTTTATGTTTAAAATTTAAGAAAGAAACATTAAGTATCTTTTAGTATATATATATATATATATATATATATATATATATATATATATATATATATATATATATTCAATACTTTAAACAATATGAATTTTACATGACTATGCATATCATATAAACATTGACCCCTAAACTGCCATAACCTAATACTAACTGTAGAAGCTAAGACCCTACACATAAATATTCAATATTTAAAATGATGCATTGCTATGTAGAATGCATATTTTAATATTTGCGTATAAATTAAAATGTAGTTAATGTTGCTTGTTGTGTTTATTATTTGTTATTAAAGGGCAACTAAACCCAAAATCTTTCTTTCATGATTCAGATAGAGAATAGAAATGTAAACAACGTTACAATTTACTTCTATTATTTATTTTGCTTCATTTTTTAGATATCCTTAGTTGAAGAAAAAGCAATGCACATGGTGAGCCAATCACACGAGGCTTCTATGTGCAGCAACCAATCAGCAGCTACTGAGCATATCTAGATATCCTTTTCAGCAAAGAATATCAAGAGAATAAAACAAATTAGATAATAGAAGTAAATTAGAAAGATGTTTAAAATGGCATTCTCTTTCTAAATCAAGAAAAAATGTGGGTTTCATGTCCCTTTAAATACAGTATAATTAATATTATAGTTCTATATAACTCAATGCCTGTTATGTAAAAATAAAATTCAATGCCACTGACTACTTTAACATAAATATATATTAACATATATAGCTATGTAATCACTAATAAACACAACAAGTTAACATAAATACATTTTAATTTATATGCAATAATTAAAACAATATGCAATATACATGAAAATGCATACCATTTTAAATTTTGAATGATGCAAGGCCACACTACATTACAGTACATGTATAATACATATTAGTTTAAGAATTGGATATCAATTAAAATGTAGATATTCTTACTTGTTGCATTTGTTATTTCAAATATAAATATATATTTTAAAATATACTGTATATTTGTTATAAAAGACAGTTGCATTATAATTATAGCATTACATAACTGCATGCCTGTTATGTAATAATACAATTATAATACTAATGACTTTTGCAACATAAATATAGATTTTAAAAACATATAATTATGTTTACAATAATAAACACAATAAGAAAAAATAAATACATTTTCATTTATATACAATAAAGAATATGCATTATACATGAGAATGCATACTATTATAAACATTGTAGATATATGATAAATGATAAAATACACTATTAACTCCTAAGCTGCTCTAAGCTAATCACCTAAACACCCCCATATAGGTATGAGGGGTGGCTAGGTGATTAAGGCCTACTACATGCTAAACATAAATCCCCTAATCAACCCCCATACATGTAGGGTGGTTAGGTGATTGTGCCCTAAACTGCCACCTCCCAACACAAACTTCAACTACAACTTACATGCCGAATAAAAAATAAAACCAATCCAAAAAAAACTAAACCCTAACACTAAGTATAAATTACAATAGCCCTTAAAAGGGCCTTTTGTAGGGTGTTGCCCTAAAGTCAATACAGCTCTTTTACTTTTAAATAAATTACACCACCATGCCTCTGCAATACAAGTAATCACCCAAAATAATAGTCTGTTTACAAAACCTATCCTACAAATAAAAATTTAAATTTTTTTTTTTTTTTAAAAATAAACCCCCCCTAAAAAAGTCCTAACTAAAGCCAAAGTTTTAATTCACCATATAAAAATCCAGCTCCTTTTAATACAATGTTGGGCCCTCTTCATCCCAGGTCCAGGTGCCGGGGGTCCATCTTCGCAGAGGCGGACTTCAGTGGCCTTCGGCGGCCTCTTCTGATGCCTCCTCTTCTGATCCAATCTTCATCCAGGCGCCGGGGCCCATCTCTGCGGTGGTGGAGGCAGACTTTGGTGGCCTCTTTCACCGCCTCAGCTTTCCAATATTCAGCAATGCTAGGGCCTTCTTCATCAAGGATCCAGGCGGTGGTGGCCTATCTATGTAGCATAAATAGTGTAGGGTGCTTGTGGTGGGTAGTGGTGGTGTAGGGGTTAATAGTTTAGATGGGTACTTGCAGTGGGTATAAGGCGGTATAGGGGTTAATAGTTTAGATGGGTATTTGCAGTGGGTATGAGGCGGTATAGCGGTTAATAGTTTATATGGTTGCTTGCGGTGGGTATGTGGCAGTATAAGGGATTATAGTTTAGATGGGTACTTGTTGTGGGGTATTTGGTGGTTTAGATATTTATTAGTGTAGTATTAGTTTCAGATTGTGGGGTACTTTGATTTAGGTGTATTAGGATTAGTGGTTAGGCATGGCAGTTATAATCCAATGGATCATTTACTATAAATCACCAATAACAACCAGCATAGCCAGCCAACGGCATGTTTGGAGCTTGGAATATTTAGACTGGCTCACTCGATAGCGGCAGATCCCTTGGAATATCTCACCTCCTCATAGTACTTTTGATCATTTGGGCCATGATGGCTTCACAAGGGAATTCTGGGGGATTGCAATAGTGGTGACAGACAGACTGGGTGAGCAATGCTGAAGTTATTTGGATTATGTGTCCCTAAAAGTGGATTTAGTTGCATCATTGGAAGCCTTGGGTGCTTTTACTGACAATAAAACCCTCTTACTAGAGAATGCAGAACTAATACTTACAAGATTTATGAATAACATGTGATTGGTATTCTGTACTGTTCAGGACACTTTACATTTTTAAATGGGGTTCCCCAGATTTAGCAAAATTCACCAAATATAAAATGTAAAGAAATATAGGAAGGAATTGCTTTAAATTATGGCTTATTTTGCCATTTACAAAGAGTTCAGTGCATAAATTGTCTAAATCCTTAAAGCTTCCAATTTTTTGTGCTTATTGTTCTGCCAATGGGCTGTCAGCTATTAGAGGTTCCCCATGGGAAATGGCACTCTTATCATATTCCAGCAGCACATAACTCTGACCAGACCATAAACACAACAATGTTTAACATCTAGATTATTCTTGTACAAATCATACATCTCCTGACACAGACAGAGCATGTGACATCCTGTGTGTAGCCTGGGCAAGTGGGCATCTTTGGTGTACCTAGGGCAAGGGGCATGTTTGGTGCAGCTAGGACAAGGGGGCATCTTTAGTGCAGCTCGGACAAGTGAACATCTATGTTTTAGCCAGGGCAAGGGGCATCTTTGATGCAGCTAGGACAAGGGGGCATCTTTGGTGCAGCTAGGGCAATGAGGCATCTTTGGTGCAATAAGGACAGTGGGGCATCTTTGGTGCTGCTAGGACAAGGGGACATCTTTGGTGCAGCTAGGGCAATGAGGAATCCTTGGTGCAATAGGGACAGTGGGGCATCTTTGGTGCAGCTACGACAAGTGGGCATCTTTGGTGCAGCCAGGGCAAGGGGCATCTTTGGTGCAGCTTGGGCAATGAGGCATCTTTGGTGCAGCTACAACAAGTGGGCATCTTTGGTGCAGCCAGGGCAAGGGGCATCTTTAGTGCAGCTCGGACAAGTGAACATCTATGTTGTAGCCAGGGCAAGGGGCATCTTTGGTGCAGCTAGGGCAATGAGGCATCTTTGGTGCAGCTACAACAAGTGGGCATCTTTGGTGCAGCCAGGGCAAGGGGCATCTTTGGTGCAGCTAGGGCAATGAGGCATCTTTGGTGCAGCTACAACAAGTGGGCATCTTTGGTGCAGCCAGGGCAAGGGGCATCTTTGGTGCAGCTAGGACAAGGGGGCATCTTTAGTGCAGCTCGGACAAGTGAACATCTTTGTTGTATCCAGGGCAAGGGGCATCTTTGGTGCAATAAGGGCAGTGGGGCATCTTTGGTGCAGCTAGGACAA
The DNA here is from genome assembly GCF_027579735.1 of Bombina bombina. Lineage (NCBI taxonomy): Eukaryota > Metazoa > Chordata > Amphibia > Anura > Bombinatoridae > Bombina > Bombina bombina. Next base: position 280,687,130 of record NC_069506.1, on the reverse strand, counting down.
GGGGGCATCTTTGGTGCAGTCAGGACAAGGGGGCATCTTTAGTGCAGCTTTGACAAGTGAACATGTTTGTTGCAGGCAGAGCAAGGGGCATGTTTCATGCAGTAAGGGCAGTGGGGCATCTTTGGTACAGCTAGGACAAGGGGGCATCTTTGGTGCAGCCGGGACAGTGGGGCATCTTTAGTGCAGCTCGGACAAGTGAACATCTTTGTTGCAGCCAGAGCAAGGGGCATCTTAGGTGCAATAAGGGCAGATGGCATTTTTGGTGCAGCTATGACAAGGGGAATCTTTGGTGCAATAAGGGCAGGGGGGCATCTTTGGTGCAGTTAGGACAAGGGGGCATTATTGGTGTAGCTAAGGCAAGGAAGCAGCAGCTAGGACAAAGGGGCATCTTTGGTGCAGCTGGGGCAGGGGGGTATCACTGTGTGCCACCTTGCAGGGGGTTTATGGGCTGTGCCAGGGAATCACTGATATAATTGTCAGCTGCACATGCAGCTGTGCTATCTGTCCAGCAAGAAAGATTTAAGTGCACAGCATGAGATTTATGGTGTAGTTCATATGAAAGCATTACAGAGACACAGGGATTTATGTGGTGTCACTCACTTGAAGTTTTCTCCAATTAATGACACTTTTAGAAAAATATGTGCTTTGCTGTTTCACCATATAAACAAGCCGTTAATGAGGTCAGAGGGCAAGGACCAGCTGGCAGAGGTTCAGAGTAAATGAGACAAGGAAATAACGAGTGTGTCTCACAGCAAGTGCCAAGCTAATGGCAGGGCACTACTAATATCATTGTTGCGGGTGTAGCGCAGAACCCAGTCTAGCAATGCACATAGAACATGCAAACTGTGTAATATGTTCCTCATGTTTAAAGAAGATTTGAATTGAATGTGTTCATAGTTTTCTAGGGCTGGATCCCACTCAACTGATAGGAACAACAAACATCTTTCTAAATTATAATGGATATTTTTCTTGTTAAAGGACCAAAAATACAGAAGATTAACAAATACATAGTAAAATGACGATACAATAGCGCTTCCTCTGTGCTTCCAACGTTAGATTGATTAAATTAAATGTAACAAATACAAAATATGTGTACAGCAGAACCTGTGAGTATGTCCTACAAGATACAGATATAACTGTCTTACTAATGGCATACATACTAATTATCAGTACTAATTATTAATACAAAGTGTATAATTATTTATGATCAAAACTAACTGCTAAATTACTGATCATAACTAATTGCATAATTACTAATTATCAATACTTATTGCTAAATTACTAATCATAACTAATTGCATAATTACTAATTATTAATACTGATTGCTAAATTACTAATTATTAGTGCTAATTATTAATACAAATTGTATAATTATTAAAGGTCAAAACTAACTGATTAATTACTAATCATAACTAATTGCATAATAAATCATTATCAATACTAATTGCATAATTACTAATTATTAATCCTAGCTGCATAATTATTAATTATCAATACAAATTGCTAAATGACTTATCAATATTAATATGAAAATGGTATAATTAACAAAACTAACTGCTAAAGTACTAATTATAACTCATTACATAATTACTAATTATCAATACTAATTGCATAATTAATAATTATCAATCTTAACTGCATAATTGTTAATTATAAATACAAATTGCTAAATTACTTGTTATCAATATTAAATGTATAATTATTCATTATCAAAAATAATTGCATAATTACTAATTATCAATATTAATTTAATAATTACTAATTATAAATGCTAATGGCATAATTACTCCTTATTAATACTAATTGCATAATTACTAATTATCAATCCTAACTGCATAATTATTAATTATCAATACAAATTCGTAAAAAACTTGTTATTAATATTAATTGTTTAATTACTAATTATCAATGCTAATTAGATATTTACTCCTTATTAATACTAATCGCATAATTACTAATTATCAATTCTAACTAGCTAATTATTAATTATCAATACAAATTGATAAATTTCTTGTTATCAATACTAATTTCATAATTACTCCTTATTATTGCTAATTGCATAATTACTCATTATTAATACTAATTGCATTACTTAGCTTTTGATTACATTTCTACTAGTTTTGTTTTTCCAGTCTTTTCCTGTCTAACCGTGGCTGCACTGGGGATATATGTAAACTTACACTTCACATTTTATTCTGTGTAAACATCTTCTCACTAAATTGAAATGATTTTAACAGTTTAAAAATGGAGAAGAGGAAATTTATTTTGGTATCTTTCCAGAGTTCAGTTCACCATCCCGGCCTCTCAAACCCCAGATGTGAAAACAATAACCGTTACAAGATAATTCAAACAATTCTCTTTGTTTATCACATGCATAAACATACAAATGAGGCTACTGTACAACAGGCGTTTTTGCTTTCAGCCAGCAGAATATGAGCAGATGGGGCTCTGCAGTGTGTAATGTTTTATAGCCTAAGTCATTGGCGGGCTATGGGACCAGTGACAGTAACAATTTACTCCCTGTTCCTCTGGAGTAAGTCACATATAGATATCAGGCCATCAGAATAGTTTGGGAGAGTGATAGTGCCGGTGTGGGTTGGACAGGCTTATGATCTTATATGAACCACTTTACAGGGTGACCTGTGTGACCATATAAGTGACAGCATGTGCAGTAGGAGATAGTATATATGTTGTATGTATGATAGGGTAACCATATAAGTGACTCGTGTGCAGCAGGAGATAGTATATATGCTGTATGTATGATAGGGTGACCATATAAGTGACAGCATGTGCAGCATGAGATAGTATATATGTTGTATGTATGATAGGGTGACCATATAAGTGATGCATGTGCAGTAGGAGATAGTATATATGTTGTATGTATATTAGGGTGACCATATAAGTGACTCATGTGCAGTAGGAGAGATTATATATGTTGTATGTATGATAGGGTGACCATATAAGTGGTGCATGTGCAGCAGGAGACAGTATATATGTTGTATGTATTAAAGGGTGACCATATAAGTGATGCATGTGCAGCAGGAGATAGTATATATTTTGTATGTATGATAGGGTGACCATATAAGTGACAGCATGTGCAGCAGGAGATAGTATATATGTTGTATGTATGATAGGGTGACCATATAAGTGACAGCATGTGCAGCAGGAGATAGTATATATGTTGTATGTATGATAGGGTGACCATATAAGTGATGCAGGTACAGCAGGAGATAGTATATATGTTGTATGTATGATAGGGTGACCATATAAGTGACAGCATGTGCAGCTGGCGATAGTATATATGTTGTATGTATGAGAGGGTGACCATATAAGTGACGTATGTGCAGCAGGAGATAGTATATATGTTGTATGTATGATAGGGTGACCATATAAGTAACAGCATGTGCAGCAGGAGATAGTATATATGTTGTATGCATGATAGGGTGACCATATAAGTGACGCATGTGCAGCAGGAGATAGTATATATGTTGTATGTATGATAGGGTGACCATATAAGTGACTCATGTGCAGTAAGAGAGATTATATATGTTGTATGTATGATAGGGTGACCATATAAGTGATGCATGTGCAGCAGGAGATAGTATATATGTTGTATGTATGATAGGGTGACCATATAAATGACGCATGTGCAGCAGGAGACAGTATATATGTTGTATGTATGATAGGGTGACCATATAAGTGATGCATGTGAAGCAGGAGATAGTATATATGTTGTATGTATGATAGGGTGACCATATAAGTAACAGCATGTGCAGCAGGAGATAGTATATATGTTGTATGCATGATAGGGTGACCATATAAATGACGCATGTGCAGCAGGAGATAGTATATATGTTGTATGTATGTTAGGGTGACCATATAAGTGACTCATGTGCAGTAAGAGAGATTATATATGTTGTATGTATGATAGGGTGACCATATAAATGACGCATGTGCAGCAGGAGACAGTATATATGTTGTATGTAGGATAGGGTGACCATATAAGTGACGCATGTGCAGCAGGAGATAGTATATATGTTGTATGTATGTTAGGGTGACCATATAAGTGACTCATGTGCAGTAAGAGAGATTATATATGTTGTATGTATGATAGGGTGACCATATAAATGACGCATGTGCAGCAGGAGACAGTATATATGTTGTATGCATGATAGGGTAACCATATAAGTGACGCATGTGTAGCAGGAGATAGTATATATGTTGTATGCATGATAGGGTAACCATATAAGTGACGCATGTGTAGCAGGAGATAGTATATATGTTGTATGCATGATAGGGTGACCATATAAGTGACGCATGTGCAGCAGGAGATAGTATATATGTTGTATGCATGATAGGGTAACCATATAAGTGACACATGTGTAGCAGGAGATAGTATATATGTTGTATGCATGATAGGGTTACCCTATAAGTGACGCATGTGCAGCAGAAGATAGTGTATATGTTGTATGTATGATAGGGTGAACATATAAGTGACGCATTTGCAGCAGGAGATAGTATATATGTTGTATGTATGATTGGTTGACCATATAAGTGACGCATGTGCAGCAGGAGATAGTATATATGTTGTATGCATGATAGGGTGACCATATAAGTGACGCTTGTGCAGCAGGAGATAGTATATATGTTGCATGCATGATAAGGTTACCATATAAGTGACTCATGTGCAGCAGGAGATAATATATATGTTGTATGCATGATAGGGTGACCATATAAGTGACGCATGTGCAGCAGGAGATAGTATATATGCTGTATGTATGATAGGGTGACCATATAAGTGATGCATGTGCAGCAGGATATAGTATATATGTTGTATGCATGATAGGGTGACCATATAAGTGACACATGTGCAGCAGGAGACAGTATATATGTTGTATGCATGATAGGGTGACCCTATAAGTGATGCATGTGCAGCAGGAGATAGTATATATGTTTTTTGTATGATAGGGTGACCATATAAGTGACGCATGTGCAGCAGGAGACAGTATATATGTTGTATGTATTATAGGGTGACCATATAACTGACGCACATGCAGCAGGAGACAGTAATTATGTTGTATTTATGATAGGGTTACCATATAAGTGACGCATGTTCAGCAGGAGATAGTATATATGTTGTATGCATGATAGTGTGACCAGATCTGAGAAAAAAAAGGGGGACACTTTATCAACGACACACAACATACTCAAAATGAAAAGGATGAATTATTTGACAGGTTTTGGTCGTAGCAATTCAACCACTTAAATTAAATAATAATGAAAATAACAGCTGACGCCACTATCACTCATTCATTAAGAACTTCACATGCAACAGTGATCTCACTCCCTAACGCACTTGGAGATATAGATAGAATATTCACAAAAGATATCACTTAAAGAGATATTGCACACTTGATTTTTCTTTGCATAAATGTTTTGTAGATGATACATTTATATAGCCCATCTGGGAGTGTTTGTGTAAAAATGTATCATTTCACTTATTTTTTAATAACATTGTTCTGATTTTCAGACTCCTAACCAAGCCCCACAGTGTCAGATGTATACATGTGTTTACAGACTCCTGCTGGCTCTTGTTTATGTTATCTGTCTATTCATATGCAGGGGGAGGGGGGGTGTCTGCTGTTCTTGTTTTCCCAGCCCCTTTCACTGGGTGCCCCAGCCTAATCTTATCAACAGTGCTAAACTGAGAGCTTCCACGTAAGTTTTAAAAGGTTTTACACTGGATTTTTAGATCAGTATCTGCGCATTTTATTCTTTATAGTAATTTCTATTACATGCAGCTATCTGAAAATGAGTGTATACTGTCCCTTTAAAAATAAAATACATATTGCAGACCTCTATTAAAAAGATACATGTGCTTAAGATGCAGATAGAGCCGCAGTATAAGGAATTACTAGTCCAGATAGACAACAGCAGTAGAAATATCTGTAGAACTGAGGGGATATTTCGGTTACTGATCCAGCACTACTAGTGTAGAGGCATCACTGAGGAGCAACAAAGAAGTTAAAATAAAACAGGTCCAAGAGCTGTTAAGCTACACTCAAAGATGGTGGCTTAGCCCCTAGTCCCCAGGTAGAATGCTGTATACATAGTAGGCTAATAACGTTGCAAGTTTTTGGAAACAGACACCAAATCCCCTTAGAGACAGGAAAGGATATTCTACACAGACGCCATTGAACACCTAGTCTTAATGTTGCTTTCTTTCAACCATAAGTCTCAGGGGTACAGTCCTATAATGCATATTACCTATAACACATAATGATGATGAGTCTAGAGCAATAACTGCTGAATTATACTAATGACACACTCATTAAGAAAGATATTTGCATCTGTTTGAGAGTCTCTCCCCTGGCACCCGGGATCCTTGAGGGCTCCTACTACTGATAAAGGTAGTATCCGTCCTGGTATCACCTATTTTTTTTGCTCCACAGCAATATTCACCAGAGGACCTTCATGGATATCATCATATATTTTACAATATCATCCAGGAAATCTACTAAAGATAAACAAAGTAAAAATTCATCCCTGAACACATATTTCAAATCTTCTAAACTGTTGAAACTGGGTGATCAACCAGATATAGAAATTGAGGAAGAATATCCCTAGTTTCAAAGCAATACATATCGACTAGTTTTGATAAACTATGGGATACAATAGACTCTATGCACACAGCAGTCACTACTAGTCTGACATAAATAAGATCGGATATAGCCAAACTTGGAGGAAGAATAGATACACTGGAAGATCACATGGAAGCATTTGCAGAGGACATAGCTGGGGTTGCACAAACTGTATCCTTGCATCAACAGTTATTAACAGAGATGCAAGACAAAATAGAAGATTTAGAGAATAGAAGTAGAAGGAGCAATATAAGACTAAAGGGAATTCCGGAAGCAGTCACTGGTAAGGATCTACCTTCCTACCTGCAACAACTTTTTAGGAGCATAACGGGAAATAATGAATCTTCAGAGTTCATCATTAAGAGAACCCATAGGGCTTTGAAAGCTAAACCTAGGGGAGAGGCTCCATCACGCAATGTAATTGTGAAAATGCTACTATTCCAAGACAAAGAATTGATACTCTCCGCATCCAGAAATAATCCTACTTTTAAGTTTCAGGGATCGGTTATACAGTTACCAAGACCTGTCCCTCAGGACTTTGCAAAGACGAGACTCCCTACGCCCTCTTACGCCCTCTTACTCAACTATAGAGGAAACATCATATTCAATATATATGGGGATTCCCCTTCTCTCTTTACATCCTAAAGGAAAACTTGACAATAACAATCCTAGAATCGGCAGACATTCCAGATGTGTGCCAACAATTGGGACTTGAGACTCTACAAATGCCTAAGTCAGCCACCTCCATGACCTCATTTGAGTCTCAGGCACCTTTGAAATCAAGCACACTCCCTAAATGGAAAACAGTGAGTAAAAGACGTTCCAAGAATAAATGAAACACAGATCTGAGTTTCAGAAGATCTCTAGGGGAACAAAACTGATAGGAGACAGTCCATTGATGTTCTGAAGACATTAGAACACAGGACTGAGTATCCTTTTCTGGGACATTACCCTATGTTAAACTAAAGAGTTTTAAGTTCTCAATTATTATAAGGTTAAAACTTGAAAAGAGTTGTCGTTTTAACAGATTTATTATTATTGTTACCATGTTCTTGTTGACGTTATTACTAGTGGTTAAGGTAATTTATACAAAGAATTGGTGTCCACTATGGACAATGTAAGCCTACAGATGATATACTAATTACAGTTACTTAGTACAGCATTGCAAATTAACACCAAGAATGGTGTTATTCATTCTACTATGTTACCCTTTTACAAGGGTGTTTTTATATTATTATTTTTTTGCTATTTTTTTATTGTATCCACACAGTTGAATGTTTTTTTTTTCTTAGATCTGTATTTTACAGACACATGTCACACATCCCCGGCAGCCATGATAAGAAGGTTTGGGATGGTAATTGCTCCCGATCAGACAGATACTGCATACAACAAGGGTATAGTGGTGCCTTTTGGTCCGTTTATAGCTCAGTACACAATCTAATACTCCAAGAATTAATCTGATCTCTCACAATGTGAGGGGCCTGAAAGATGTCAAAAGATGGGTAGCAATGAACCATTACTTTTTAATTCACTCTGCACTTAATTTCCCACATGAATCTACAATTACAGATGATGAAGCAAGATATTTAATTGTCAAAGGACAAATTGACAACACAGATATAGTGTTCTGTAATATATACACACTCAATGAAAAACAAGCAGAATTCTTTAACCATGTATCATATCTTTTAACACAGTGGTCCCAGAATAGAATTCTCATGGCAGGGGATTTTAATATCAACATTTCCCCAAACACTATATCTAATCAGAAAGTTCTGTCCCACAAGAAACAACAACATAATCGATATATCAAAAGCATACAAGAAAACCTTCTGTCCCATAATCTCATAGATACATGGCACACACTGTATGGTACCACTACTGACACCACATACTACTCTGCAGAACACAAAACTTACACCAGGATCGATTATATTTATGTTAGTCAGATTTAATACCTGATGCTACTGGCCTCCAAGATCCACCCTAGTGTGTGGTCTGATCACTCCATAATATCGCTTCTGTTGATCCAGGATAGTAAAAGAGAAAAATCGGGGACTTACGATCCACAATACTTTAAAAAACCTTCAGCTCAGTCAGGACCACATCCTAAAGCATCTGAGAGAATATTCGGACATAAATGTAGACACAGCATCAAATCCACTATACACATGGGCTGCCCACAAAGCATATCTGAGGGACTTATTAATACAAGGAAAAGCAGCACATACCAAACAGCTTAAAACAGCAGATATCTAAACTACATCAAGAGATAGCTAGCCTTGAGAGAACTCACACACAACACTAGCACCCTCCAGACTCTACAACGAAAGAGAACGATACTAGCTAATCTACTAGCTAAAAACCCAAATGGAGTAATACATAAATTAAAAGTGAAATATTTTATATTTGCCAAAAAAACGGGCAGATTCTTAGCACACAAACTTCAGGAGAGAAACAGAACATTGGCTATTCCTTTCCTTCAAAGGGAGGATGGTACTGTGACCTCATCCTCACAGGAGATAGTGGATAAGTTTGCAAGATATAATAGACAGCTGTATGACGGACATAAAACCATACTTTCACAATATACCGATAAGGCAACACATAGGTTCCTATTGGATGCCCATCTTCCAATCATATCCGATAGTGATAGAGAGGTCCTAAATGCTCCCATATCTCCTATGGAGGTTATACAGGTTATAAAAGAGTTAAAGATAGGTAAAGCAGCGGGACCGGATGGATTTCCCAGGGAATATTATAAACTGTTTAAAACAACATTAATACCTCAGCTTACAAAATTAACCCTATTCAAAGACGATATTTTACTTACAATAACCAGGCCATTGATATCCCTGCCGAACCTATATAACCTTCTTGACACAAATTTCAGGATATAAAATCAATCTCGAGAAATGGGAAGCTTTACCAATATCTCTACCCCCTCACACTAAAGAAACTATAGAGCTTAATTTTTAGTTTAAATGGGCAAAACATTCCCTCAAATATTTAGGGATACATCTGACTTCTCAGTTTCACCAACTGTATAAATACAACTACACACCATCATATAAATCCATCATACAAGACCTCCAGAAATGGAGGAAATATATGTTTTCCTGATATGGACGCCTCTCGGCAGTTAAAATGAACATTTTCCCTCGATTGCTTTATCTGTTCCGAACCCTTACCCTAAAAATCTTGACTTCCGAACTGTCTGCACTACAAAAAGAAATAGTAGCATATGTAAGGGGTAATAAAAAAGAGAGAATACCATCATTAACTTTAACAAGGCATAAAACACTGGGGGTGGGGGGGTGGGTATACCAAATTTACTAGATTATTATAAAGCAGCAAGAATTTCCCAGACAATGCTGATTGGGAGACAACAGGAAGATGTGGTTTGGCCCACAATGGAAGCAGGGATTGAGTTTCTAACATATGCAGATGACATGCTATGGAGTGATCAATCTTGTAAGGCACCTACACTTAGATCTCCAATACATGAATCTAGATATTACGCCCTCAATCATTGATTATTCCCATTAGAAATTTACTACCAAAAGATCTTCACAGTGTTATAGATAAATGGGCTATCAAGGGACTTTATAGGGTTGCGGATGTGTTGATTAATAAGAAGCTTATGACTTTCAGTGAGATACAGGATAAACTGATGCTGATCAAGTTGCAGTGGTACCAGTACCTCCAACTATCCTCATCTATTCAGCAATATCTAGCCGACAGTAAAGCACAACGCTACACGACATTAGAAAATATGTACTCCTTAGTATCTAGACCGAAACATACAATATCTATCCTATATATAGCTATATAAACAAACTGTAATAATACCAAAACCCCACTGGTGCATTAATGGGAAGAAGATATAGATACCACATATGAGAAACATACATGGGAGAAAATACTAGGATCCATCAATAGAGCATTGCTTAGTGCAGACACATGAAAACTCTTTCAAAACAGCATACCACTGGTATTTGACTCCAGCTATAACTTCTCACATGTCACAATCTAATGTTATAGAGGATGTGGGAAGGTGGCCACATTTAGGCACATGTGGTGGGATTGTGATGGGGTCAAGCAATTGTGGCACTTCCTGTCAACTTTGCTAAGCACTACCCTAGAGGAAGAGATACATATTAATATCTCACAGGCACTATTGCATATACCCATAAAGAAATATAATAATCCCATTAACACATTTATCAGGATACTGTACAGTCACCAGAAAGTGCATAGCTCACCACTGGAAGGAGGGGGTCCCATCATGGACAGAAATAAGAAATAAAATAGATAGAACATTAAGTATGTATGAGTCAGCATCATGGATCCTGAATACCAGAGACTCATTTGAAAAAGTATGGTTATACTGGGTCTTAAATAAAGTATCTACCACATAATATTTAAACAGCAGATAAAATAGAATGGGACCACATATAAAGGGGATGTACGCATTGAACATGACACAATATACTGTAAAAAGCTGAAATACTCACAACACCTCCTACATGGATCTGTATATACTCGGTATGCTCAGATCTTTGTTCCAGTTTAAATTTTCCTTTTTTTTTCTCTTCTATGTCAAAGAGAGATGTATAAATGTCACACCAAGAGGGAATCTTAGCCACCCATTCTCGATACCCGTTCTTAAGAGTTTATCGACAATAAGAGATGATTGAGAATGCTGAACTCAACAGAGTACTGGATTATTATTAATTCTCAGCAAATAAAGACTATAGCACTTGAAGCTCTTCGGATCTAAACAAATAAATTCACTTATGTGAAATGTTGGAAGAAAGAACTCAAGATATATTATAGAGTTTTGCTCATTACAAACATGTTCAACTATTGGTGGACTTGATCTTTGGCACTTTTGTTGGTTATTCTTTACTTGAAAGGTTGGTCTTTTTTATTTTTATTTTTATTGTTTTTTTTACTTGTCTCTCACATTTGTATTACAAAAATTAATAAAAAAACATTTAAACATAAAAATAAAATACATTAGTAATTGTTAAAAATAAACTCACAGATTAATCTTTCTGCTGTTTAACTCTCTCTCTCTCTCTGCTGTTCAGCCCTGTCTCTGTGTTTCAACTCACTTTCTAATGTTCAACTGCTCTTTCTATTGTACAATTGCTCTCTCTTTAATAATCACTTGCTCTCTCTCTATTGTTCAACTTTCTTTTTACTCACAAGCCACCTTCCCCCACTCCTAATCAGACACCACCAAAAAAGGAGCTTACACTTCTCCTGCCTTTTGATACATGTGACCATCACCACAGCATGCAGGGAATGCAGGGAACTGTAGTTCCCCAGCTGCAGATATTTCATTCCACAGCGTTGTGATATAGACATAAAAATAATACCAGCGTGACAAATATAATATAAAATGAAATAAATAAACAGCCATGATTAAAAATGGGACATTATATACACATCAAGAGTCCAGCACCTTCCTGTATGAGTGCACGCTGCTGCCAGGATACTGCCAACTCCTCATACATGTAAAACGAAATACAGCAGCACTTCTTTAAAAGGACCTTTATTAGGACATATGGTCACCAACTAAGAAACAACACAGCAACGTTTCAGATTAACAATCCTTAATCATGCATATTCAGTTACAGGAAATGACAGAATTTATACACCTGTATTAAAGGTAACAACCAATCATCTAGTGTACAGGTTTAATTATTGCATATATATATACAGAGCTTAAAAACAAATAATAAAAATATATATATTGCACATACCCTAAAGAATACACTTAAATTCTAAATTGAAAACTGATTATATACCCACAGGACATAAACAGGACACAAAATTATACAATGGTCATACAAATAAAAATACTGAAAGGTCTAGTTCTTTATTCATCCCTAGAGGCTGCATACTTTTTAAGGTATGAATCCAAAAAGCCTCTCTTCTTTTTAGAAGAATTTCCCTATCTCCCCCATATGTGGATGCAATACGCTATCTGTTATTTGGAATCTTAACTGACTGCTATTATGGCCTAATTTAAGGAAATGTGAAGAAACAGGGGCTTCTTTATTATTACACCTTATGTTACTTTTGTGCTCATTAATTCGGCCCCTCACCTTATGGGTGGTCTCTCCAATGTAAATGACCCCACATGGGCACTTAATTAGGTATATAGCGTATGTTGTATTGCATGTATGATAACCCCTAATCTCAAATTTTCTACCTGTTTATGGGTGAGTGAAATTTGGGCCTCTAATCATTGAATTGCATTTCCCGTATCCAAGGCAAGGAAAACTTGCAATTTGTACAAGACCTCAATATTTGTACTAATTTGATCAAATTTACACTTACTGCAAGTGAAGAGAAGGTCAGCTTTTTGGATACTACTGTATTCTTGAAGGATGGAAGGCTTTGTACAGATTTATATGTGAAGCCAACGGATAAAAAAAGTGTGCTACACTATACAAGCTTCCATCCTAAAAATATGGTACGTTCCCTCCCTAGAAGCCAATATATGAGGGTAAATAGAATTGTATCTGAAAAGGAGAATTTGGAATTCGGAATGAAAGAAATGATGAGTAAATTCTTATCTAGAGGTTATCCAGCTGATCTTTTAAATAATGAACTTGAGCAGGTAGTAAAGCAATCTAAGATGGGAAAAGACTTCCAGAGAAGAGGGAAGATGAAGGATAAACGATTGACAATGGTTATGGATCACAATGAGTATAGCACAGAATTATCAAACATTGTGAACAAGCATTGGTCTATACTAATGTCATGCCATCCAGAAGTAGAGAAATTCACTAACCCCCCCCCCCCCAACCTGCATTTAGGAGGAGAAATTTGAGAGATGTACTAGTACATACTGATATAGGCAGTACAAAAGGGAAGCAGAGCTATTTAACATGCAAGCGCAATGAAAGTTTTCCTTGCCTTGGATGGGGGAATTACAATTCAATGATTAGAGTCCCAAATTTCACTCACCCATTAACAGGTAGAAAATTTGAGATTAGGGGTTATCATACGTGCAATACAACATACACTATATACCTAATTAAGTGCCCAAGTGGGGTCATTTACATCGGAGAGACCACCCATAAGGTGAGGGACCGTATTAATGAGCACAAAAGTAACATAAGGTGTAATAATAAAGAAGCCCCTTTTTTTCACATTTCCTTAAATTAGGCCATAGCCAGTTAAGATTTCAAATAATAGATAGCGTATTGCATACACGTGTGGGGGGGGGGGGGAGATAGGGAAATTCTTCTAAAAAGAAGAGAGGCTTTTTGGATTCATACCTTAAAAAGTATGCAGCCTCTGGGGATGAAAAAAGAACTAGACCTTTCAATATTTTTATTTGTATGACCATTGTGTAATTTTGTAAACATAATCTGCAGCTCTGTTTATGTCCTGTGGGCATATGATCAGTTTTAAATTATATATATATGCAATAATTAAACCTGTACACTAGAGGGAGTAAGGAGGTGATATACACATGATTGGTTGTTACCTTTAATACTTGTGTATAAATTCTGTCATTTCCTGTAACTGATTATGCATGATTAAGGATTGTTAATCCGAAACGTTGCTGTGTTGTTTGTTAGTTCGTGACCATATGTCCTAATAAAGGTCCTTTTTAAGAAGTGCTGCTGTATTTCGTTTTACAAAAAAATGGGACATCCCTGTGTTAAAAAACTGAACACTCCAATTAAAAAAGGGGTTGTCTCTTCACCCTAAGTATGAGCTTATACATGATAATTGTTGAAACCAAAAGAGGAACTCAAGTGGGTTGTAACGGTACCAACAGGAAACCAAGGGTTAACACCAGGGAACAATGTCCTGCATAGGGAATCAGCAATTCACAACCCAGCCAGTTTTCAGGTTTAAAACAGAATGTCTTTTATTAAGGCTCATATGCCCAGTATTTATGCAGGTCTGACCCCCCAGAAGGGGGGTTGAAAGAATGTTGTACATTAGATGGAGGGTACACGCCCTTTTACATGATACAATAGAATACCTTGCTCAAGCTGATAACAATTTAAACACAAACACACACTTGGCTTTCCTTATCATCTAGGGTCTGCTCTCTGAGGTTGATTAAACAATGGACTGTGTATCAATAACATTAATGACAGTGCACAATAGCTGAGGCTAAAGCTGAACACAGTTAACTCCTTCAGTGGTGACAGAAGGGTCTGTCACATCTACATAGCACAATATACAGCCTATAGACAACCTTTCTTACGTTATAGTCCAGAAGTGGCTAGGTTTGCCACAATGCTCCCCCAGAACCAAGCCGGCATACACAGTCTGATCCCAACGGATCGGCTTGGGGATGTCCGGGGCAACAACTTTCGGCTCAAGTAAGCTACGGGGTGTTCTCCGCCATCTGCTCCAACTTGGCTCAGTACTGCCCCCACTTCAAACATGGAAGCGTCTCTTTCCGGAGGGACTGGGCTTGGGTAGTCACAGGGTTAACATCAGCGGGATCCATGGGAGCATAGGCAGAAACAAGGGGGGCCAAGTCATTTCCAAGGAGAACATCAGCAGGTAAGTCCTTCTTGACCCCCACATTCACAAGTCTAGCGCCCACTCCCCAATCCAAATGTACCCTGGCAACAGGTAGGCGGAACACAGTGCCCCCTGCTACCCTCACAGCCATAGTGTCTCCAGTGTGCTGTTTCTCAGACACCAAGTTCTCTTGAAGCAAGGTCATGGTAGCACCAGTATCCCGTAGACCACTGACCTCCTTCCCATTCACTTTAACCCGCTGCCGGTTATTCCGGTGGGCAGCTTGCACGGGGTCTGCTTCATGTAGGCTGCCCCAGCATTCTGGCGCCTCTACGTAGCGGGCCGCAGGCTGAGGATTATGTGGGATTCCGCCGGCGGGTCTTCTCCAGGACTGTGCTTGATTTGCTGCGTTTAGGGGACACTCTGGTCTTTTGTGCCCTAGTCGCTTACATCCAAAGCACCGAATAGGTTGTGAGTAGCCTCGCGAATTGAACCGGGCTCTCTGAGGGTAGTTCGTGGCCGGAGGCCGTGTGGTATAGCGGTACGCCGGGGCCTGGTAACTGGCAGCTGCTGGGGTGACTGGGGGTCTGTACTCCACTCTAGCAGTGGGCAATCGGTATACCGCTCCCCCTGCCCCTCGTACTGCCACGGATCCGCCCGTGTGTACTGTATCCGGCACCAAATGGGGAGCTATCAGGGTTAAAGTAGCTCCCGAAGTCCCTGGACCTCCTTCCATCTTAGTCAGTATTGTAGTAATCCCCCTCTTCCTGAGGTTACTGGCTTGTGTAGTTGCTCTTCTGGGCGATAAGGTTCATTCCGTCGCTTGCCACCAATTGTAACGGTACCAACAGGAAACCAAGGGTTAACACCAGGGAACAATGTCCTGCATAGGGAATCAGCAATTCACAACCCAGCCAGTTTTCAGGTTTAAAACAGAATGTCTTTTATTAAGGCTCATATGCCCAGTATTTATGCAGGTCTGACCCCCCAGAAGGGGGGTTGAAAGAATGTTGTACATTAGATGGAGGGTACACGCCCTTTTACATGATACAATAGAATACCTTGCTCAAGCTGATAACAATTTAAACACAAACACACACTTGGCTTTCCTTATCATCTAGGGTCTGCTCTCTGAGGTTGATTAAACAATGGACTGTGTATCAATAACATTAATGACAGTGCACAATAGCTGAGGCTAAAGCTGAACACAGTTAACTCCTTCAGTGGTGACAGAAGGGTCTGTCACATCTACATAGCACAATATACAGCCTATAGACAACCTTTCTTACGTTATAGTCCAGAAGTGGCTAGGTTTGCCACATGGGTGTTTATGCACAATTGCCTAAATCCATAGACACTTGTTAGGCTGTTTAGACACCCTACTGTGATTTACTGATCATCATATCAGCTATACTTTCCAGCTACTCTGGCAATAGTTGTGTAAGGTTCCCAATACCTGATAATACACCTTATATCCACCTGTTACCCACCTGATGCCCTTCGATACCCGCCTGATACCCCTAATGATACCCACCTGAGACACACTTGATGCCCCTGCTGATACCCACATGATACCCATCTGATGTTCCTGATGATACCCACCTGATACCCACCAGATACACGCTTGATGCTCGCATGATACCCCTGCTGATAGCCACATGATACCCATCGGATGTCCCTGCTGATACTTGAGAGTTACAGTCTACAGGTTGAGGGTACAGAGATAGGTACAGAGGTAGGGGAATACAATGACAAGATGATAAGAAACAAACAAATGAGACAAATCTAGTACAAGAGGAAGAGGGCCCTGCTCCAGAGAGTTACAATCTACAGGTTGAGGGTACAGAGATAGGGGCATACAATGACAAGATGTTAAGATACACACAAACTAAACAAATCTAGTAGAGGAGGAAGAGGAGCTCCGGAGAGCTTACATTCTACAGGTTAAGGATGCAGAGTCATAAGGTTTGGGGTATCTTGTCACATGGATTGTAGTTGCAGCAGTGAGTCAGGCAGTTCAATAATTATTTTGGTTAGAATGAGAGATAGAGGAGATATGGTAAGTCTCTCTGAATAGTTATGTTTTCAAGGAGTGTCTGAAGCTATACAAGGTAAGAGACAATCTTATGGAGCAGGGTAGAGAGTTCCAGAGGACAGGAGCAGCTTGTGAGAAGTCTTGGAGGTGGGAGAGGGACATATAGATAACAGGAGTGGAGACACGCAGGTCAGCGGTTGATGGAAGAGGACAAGTAATTTCCTATATCACCTTTAAAACATTATGGCGGCCCAGGAATGAAAATTATGGCATACCATTTGCAAAGTAGACAAAAGTATTGCAAAAGGGGTATGTCCAGTGTTTTTTTTTGTAGCAACTTAGTCACAAAACCTGTCCAAATAACACTTTGATCAGCAGTGAAAGGGTTAATATTTTGTTTAATATTAAAACTCTAAAGAACTGTGGGACACTTTGGGACAGTGCTGAGAGCCAATAATTCACTCATTGGCTGTCACATTGTATCAGTGACTTATCTTTACTGAAATCCCTGCTCTAATTGGATCCTAGGGGGCTGCGTGAGTACCCAGGCAACTCCCCCAGTTGGATCCAGTGCAGTTTTTTACATGGAGGGGGAGCCGGGAGGGGAGACAATTTAGGACGTCCCATGTCGTTTTAACAGCGTTAAAGCCCACCACTTTAAGTATAGCAAGGAATGTCCTTATGGCATCTAGCGGTTAAGATTAATTTAATTAGTAAAGCACGTAAGTAAAAAAAGAACTCCACCACTTGAGCGGACTGTTTTTGCTCCATCGGCTTAGTGCTCAAGCCCGATAGAAGTCTGTTATATGAGGGAGTTAGCGCTGTATGAAATGTAGACTTTAGCACTTTAGTGCTCAAGCAGCATCCAACATCATAATGCCCCGTTAAAAGGTATTTTTGCGAGGGAGTTAGCGCTATATGAAATGTAGACGTTAACACACACTAGGCTATTGCTTGCAGGACAAAAAATCATTTTGAGTGCATAAATGGAAGTGGTATGGATTGTGCTTTAGTGATGTTAGAACACCTTAATGATTACATTTTTGAGCTCCTCTTGTAATCAAGCCCTATAAAGGTTCAGTTTAATTCTAAAGTTTGTTGAATGAAACTACTGAGAGTCTAGTTTAACAAAAAAAAAAAAAGATGTGTATGTCCCTTTAACGTTACGTCAGGCTGGGCACATATGATGTTGCACTATCAGGGGAGGATGTTGAGATGACCAGATGATTTGTTAGTGAGACTGTAACTTGCTTCATCTGACCACTACTAACAACAATAAAGAGATAGTAAACTTGTATATCCTGTCCTGCAAACAAAACAGCAGCAATAATATGTAAATAGATTTGTGCACAAACAAAGGTTAAGCTAAAGCTGTTTTAATGGCTACTGAAATGCATTCTGTGCTCAAACGATACTCGTGTCTCAGTAGGGCCTTGGCTAACTCCTGAATCCCTATTGGTGGACAAGGACACTTCTTCACAAACAAGAAAACAAGTTATTTGTTACTGAGCAAATACATTTATGTTGCAGGTTTTATGTCTAAGAGCAGCTAGTTTATCTTAATGTAAAGTAGCTTAAAGGGACATTACACTTATAACAAATATTAGCCATTAGGCGGCACATTGCAAAGTAAATGTTTAACATAATTTGACATTTTGTTAACACAATTCCATGTTTTTGCAAATCAAGAGCAATTCAGGGACACACCACTTGTAGAGTCTGGTGGAATCCATGTTACTGGTCTCCTTTACTGTGGCTAATTAGGGACTGGTGAAAGGGATCTTGTGCTCTCAGCTAATCAATCACTGTGTAGAATGTCCCTGGCTCAGGTAGACTCCCCAATCTACCTGGTCGGAGTAAAACAAGCACAATATGTAGAGAGAAGTGTGGTACAGCAAAAGCAGTAAAATATATAATCAGTGTATATCCCAATGTTTTACATATTACAGAGAAATTAACTGTGGTGTTTAATGTTTCTTTAATGTTGAACTAATCACTCAGCTGAGCTCCAAAACATCTGTTTAGTAAAAAAAAATGAAAAATGCTAGTCAAACGTAACAAACAATAATCTAGATGGCCGAAAATTATGAATAACAAACTATATAAAAATAAGATATCAGTCTGCCCTGCTGATGGAAGCAATGTGTCACAGATAGATGGGCAGGGGGTTAACTGATCAAAGCTGCTGCTCACTGGTTAATATAGGGATTCTGTATGTTAAACCCTTTTTATGTCTATATATGAACCAACATCACTGTATTGGTGCCACTGGTTACAGCCATAGAGAGGGGCCTTTCTATTCACACATAACATTGTCAATATATCTGTAACAAGCTGTACAAAAAATGATTAAGCTTAACATTTCCCATTTCTTGTAACTGCACCATGCCCAGCATGATGTTACAGTTACACAGGCGTTTCTGGCACCCTGAAGAGGGATTTCATTTTACTTGACATGAGGGATGATGATTCCAACCAAAACTTTTAGGGAAAAAGTATTATATTGCCAAGTTCCCCACTCATTTGGCCATGAAAAGACAGAAAGATTTTAATAGGGCAGTTATGTAATTAGGAAAAACTACATTCGGTAATGTGTATATCTAAAAGTTCTATTTATGTAAATCAAGATTCTTATTTCCTGAAAAGTCAATTTCATTTTTTATTAAACTTTATTTGGAAACTAATAATGATGGTTAAAGGGACAGTCTAGTCCAAAATAAACTTTCATGATTCAGATAGGGCATGTAATTTTAAACAATTTTCCAATTTACTTTTATCACTAATTTTGCTTTGTTCTCTTGGTATTCTTATTTGAAAGCTTTATCTAGGAGGTTCATATGCTAATTTCTTAGACCTTGAAGGCCGCCTCTTAAGAATGCATTTTAACTGGTTTTTCACAACTAGAGGGTGTTAGTACATGAATTTCATATAGGTAACACTGTGCTGATGCACGTGAAGTTACCTGGGAGCTATCACTGATTGGCTAAACTGCAAGTCTGTCAAAAGAACTAAAAAAAGGGGCAGTTTGCAGAGGCTCAGAATCAGATACAAGATAATCACAGAGGTAAAAAATATATAAATATAACTGTGTTGGTTATGCAAAACTGGGGAATGGGTAAAAAGGGATTATCTATCTTTTAAAACAATAACAATTCTGGTGTAGACTGTCCCTTTAAGAGCAAAAATGAAAAACTCTTCTCAATCAGAGACTACCATTATGTTCCCAGGTCGAACAAACATCTCAGCCAAACTGAGGGGCAAACAACAGTTCTTTACCTTATCAAGTAATCAACCTGAACATTAAAGGGACAGTGTACGCTACTTTAATGTGTTCCAAATGGTCTATTTTACCCACTGGAGGGTATTTGATTGTTTGCAAACAGCTACTTTACCTTTATTTTGACACTTATAATAGCTGATTTTGCCTGTAGAAACCACCACCTACACTAAAAATCTATGTAAAAAGGAGACAATAGCACTAAATAATATTCCAGCAGGGGTATGAAAGAGACAGAGGTTTTTGATACTGAAATAGTTGGTTGCACAGAGCCATAATTAGCATAATTACCTAACTATGTTTAGACATAAATTACATCAGCAGGTCTGCTTTACCTGCAGGCTCAGCCCATTTTTAAAAGCATGTCCTTGAGAAGAATAGGTGATTGTTTAATGAGCAAAACAACCCATTTCAAATACAAAATATGAAGGAACAATTTCCCATACATTTAATACTCTTACGTAGGTAAAACAAGTAATTTGAAACTCATTAAAGGGGAAACAAATTTTATAGCATAGTGTTCCTTTAAACATTAATATTTGTCATACCTCATATGCCGCATACTACCCACCCTAGAATAGAGTATATGAAAGTGCAAGATAGATACATGTTGCCAACAGCTGCCAAGCCCTGGAAGCTTGCCAACCTAGGGCCAGATTACAAGTGACACACTATATTTTTTTCTCGCTCACACGCTAACTACGCTCAAAGTAATACATTTGCATTATCGTGCGTATTACAAGTTGAAAGTAAAAAGTTAGTGCACAAGCGAAAGACCAAGGTGCTCTAAATTCAAGACTTTTGATATCAAGACCACACTAACTTCTCCCCATAGACGTCTATGGGGCGCAATTATTATTATTTTTTTAAGTATCGGTCGCACATTAAGCCAACGCTGCGCTATACCAACTGCACTATACCCAAAGGTGTTAAGGAATACTTTACATTCCAATGTTCTTCACATAGAACAAATTGTTCTTTATATATATATATATATATATATACTATGATTTTTTTTTGTAAAATATATCTATACCTATATATCTTTATGAATATATACAGATATAGATATTTGTTGTACATCCAGATATATATTAAAATATTTATTATAAATATATATATATATTTCTAAGTAAAGAACTATCAGCTAGATTACAAGTTTTGCGATATGGTGCGTTACGGTTATACCACTGAAAAATTTGCCATTGCACGTGGAATGGCAGGTCTCAAGTATTACTGTAACGCAACGATCCATTCCGCACTCCAAAAATGACGATTGAGTGCGGGATTTTCCATAGCGCTGTTTTACAAGTTGTTCAGGCAGGCTATAACACTAGCCTTATAACTTATACCGCCGCAATCTATTCCGCAATCTGAGAACAATAGTTATGGATTTTGCAAAACAAAAATGTTTCACAAAACTCATAGCTAAAATGTTACAAAGAACACCCATAAACTACTTATTAACCCCTAAACCCCCACCATCCCGCCCCCGCGATGGATCAAGATGCCACCGCCTTAATGAAGACTTCTCGCTGCTTGGATGAAGATGGATGTCCGGACTTCAGGAGCCGTGAGTAGATTTCCTGGGACTAGTGTTAGTTTTTTTCTTTTAGGGGTGTTTTTTTTTAAGATTGGGGATGGGCAGTAAAAGAGATGAATGCCCTTTTAAGGGCAATGCCCATACAAATGCAATGGGTAGCTTTGGTTTTGTTTTAGACTTAGTTTTTTTATTTTGGGGGGTTGGTTAGGTGGCGGGTTTTACTGTTGGGGGGACTTTGTAATTTTTTGTAGGTAAAAGAGCTGTTTAACTTAGGGCAATGCCCTACAAAAGGCCCTTTTAAGGGCTATTGGTAGTATATTGTTAGGTAAGGGGGTGTTTTTATTTTGGAGGGGCTTTTTTGTTTTTATAGAGCTATTAGATTAGGTGTAATTTTTATTATTTTTGATAATTTTGTTTATTATTTTTTGTAATCTTAGATGTTTTTATTTTTCGTAATGTTAGTTTTTTTTTTAATTTTTAATCGGTGTTAGGATTTTACAATTTTGTAATGTTTTTTTTTTTATTTTCCGTTTTTTTCACTTATTTAAAATAGTAATGTTAGTTTGTTTAATTTTAACTTAGGCTTTTTTAATTTCACAGGTAAGTTTTTATTTATTTAAAGATAGTTATATTGTAAGTTTAATTGAAAGTTAGGGGGGTGTTCAGTTTAAGGGTTAATAGTTTAATTTAGTGTGTTGCAATGTGGGGGGGGGTGGCGGTTTAGGGGTTAATAGGTTTCGTTTATTAGTACCGATGTGGGGGCTGGTGGTTTAGGGGTTAATAGGTTTAGTTTATTAGTACCGATGTGGGGGGCTGGTGGTTTAGGGGTTAGTAATTCATTTATAAATCGGCCCCTAGGGGTTTATACCGTGGTTGCAGGTGTTAGTTTTTTTCTAACACTTTCTCCCCATTGATGTCTACGGGGGAAAGGGTGCATGAGCACGTTAACTCAGTCCTTGGATTTTATGCGGTGTGGAGCTTATCGCACCATAAAGCACAGCACAAAGAGGTTTTTCAGTAACTTGTAATGGCAGCGCTATGGAAAGTGCGATAACGCTCATTTTTTTGCGTTCTTTACACACCCGGTTTAGTGCACAACTTGTAATCTAGGTGTTAGGAATTTCAAGAGTTTCTATTCAAAACACATTAAAACGCATGATTAAAAATGATATTGCATGTTTCAAGGTATTTGACTGGGAAACGTGTATGTTCATACATATTTACACATATAAACACATTAGTACATATATATATATATATATATATATATATACAGTGGATATAAAAAGTCTACACACCCCTGTTAAAATGTCAGGTTTCTGTAATGTAAAATAATGAGACAAAGATAAATCATTTCAGAACTTTTTCCACCCTTAATGTGACTTATAAACTGTACAACTCAATTGAAAAACAAACTAAAATCTTTTAGGTGAAGGGAAGTAAAAATAATAAAAAAAAAAATATGGTTGCATAAAAGCATACTTTTTAAAGCACCTTTTAATTTGATTACAGCACACAGTCTTTTTGGGTATGAGTTTTTCAGCATGGCACATCTTGACTTGGCAAGTTTTGCTCACTCTTCTTTGCAAAAACACTCCAAATCTATCGGATTGCGAGGGCATCTCCTGTGCACAGCCCTCTTCAGATCACCCCACAGATTTTCGATCAGATTCATGCTGGGCTATGGCTGGGCCATTCTAAAACTTTAATCTTTTTCTGGTGAAGCCATTCCTTTGTTGATTTGGATGTATGCTTTGGGTCGTTGTCATGCTGAAAGATGAAGTTTCTCTGCATGTTCAGCTTTCTAGCAGAAGCCAGAAGGTTTTGTGCCAACAATGACTGCTATTTTGAACCGGTCATAATTCCCTCTACCTAGACTAAGGCCCCAGTTCTGGTTGAAGAAAAACAGCCCCAAAGCATGATGCTGCCACCACCATGCTTCACTGTGGGTATGGTGTTCTTTTGGTGATGTGCAGTGTTGTTTTTGCGCCAAACATATCTTTTGGAATTATAGCCAAAAAGTTTAACCTTGGTTTCATCAGACCATAACACCTTTTCCTACATGCTTTTGGGAGACTTCAGATGTGTTTTTGCAAAATTTAGCCGGGCTTAGATGTTTTTCTTTGTAAGAAAAGGCTTCCATCTTGCCTCTCCACCCCATAGCCCAGACATATGAATAATATGGGAGATTGTTGTCACATGTACCACACAACCAGTACTTGCCAGATATTCCTGCAGCTCCTTTAATGTTGCTGTAGGAATCTTGGCAGGCTCCCAGACCATTTTTCTTCTTGTCTTTTCATAAATTTTGGAGGGACTTCCAGTTCTTGGTAATGTCACTGTTGCACATATACAAAGAATACTTGGGATCATAAACCTGTTCAAGAGCCTTATAACAATCAATTGCAACCAGGTCGGAGCATTGTGCCAGAGTATAAAGTCATATCACACAAACTGTTAGACAGGGTGCCCAGGGGGTAATGCCGCAGCAAATATGATCCACTAGCCCAAAGGCCAATCTTACCGGACTTTAATGAACTTCGCGGGGCACGGGTATATCAGTATACCTCTCCGAGCGCTCCCCTATCTTCACCGGCGTGGCTCGGCATCCTCGTGGATCAGCTGCGTACCTCCGACGTCACTGGGTCACACCTACTTTCCTCGTCATCAAGTCTGTTCCTCCAATGGCTTCCCTGATTGCGACTCACATCTCCCCACAGCTGATGTCCGCGGTTGAGCTGGCAAAGCAGTAGATAACAAACAAAGCATCCATGGAATCTTCTAAAAACAACTTTTATTATTCACAGTGATTAAAACAGGTGAATGGCAGCAACTTGCACACAGAGAGATAATGGCTTACGCGTTTCAGCAGTGAGCCGTAGTTATAGCCTGCAGTGCCTGGTGTCACACCGGTTTAAGTAATCATACACAGTGTCCCATTGGACAATTAAAACATAAGAACAACACCCCCTACTCTGAGTGCAAAGTTAACCCATACATATCCCTCTATATCCTAGCCTACTTGATGCCTTAGCAGATACCACTTAACACAGATCTAACATTTAAAAACAAAGCCACAATCTAAAGAGCTATACGTGGATAATATGAGAACATAAGGCAGTATAGGGAATACTTATTACCTGACATAACAGTACCCGGTTGGAAAGGAACAATATTAATGTTACAATATGTGTATGAAACTACAATAAAAAACAAAACAATTAGTTCACATACCAGGGACAGTACCTCATTTAGGAATTAGTAGCAACCAACTGCATAATATACATAGTGTGATACTACAGACAATTAATATGTTAGCAGAGGAAAAATTTAGAAAAACCAATGATGAGCTACTAGTTAACTCAAAATCTAAGCTTATATATAACTGTTTCCAGACATTCATAATATCGTATTTTGAGTTGAGGCCATTGGGGATCCTAGTCCCCAATGTGAAAATCCAAAAGGCTTCTCTCAACTCTAAAATGCGATCAATGGAGCCACCCCTTTTGGGCTTAACAATTTTTTCAATGGCACACCATGAAAGGTGGCAAGATTACCACCATGTAGAACCCCAAAATGTTGTACAACTGGGGTGGTAGACTTAACCACCTTAAAAGAAGAGATATGTTCTCTAATTCTAGTGTTCACGTCCCTTGAAGTGAGCCCAACATACTGGACTTTACATTGTGTATATTCTAGCAAGTAAATCACATATTTAAAAGTGCAATTCAGACAAGATCTGATGCTATACATTTTCCCAGTGACGTAGCTGGAGAACATATTAGTGATTTTCACATAATCACAGGGTTTGCATTTTGCATAGCCACATTTGTGCATGCCCTGATGTTTCAACCATGAACTGGCGTTCCTATCTTTTGCAGGCAACATGGTAGGAGATAAAAAAGATCCTAGTGTTGGACCTTTCTTGTAGGAACATCTTAGTCCCTTATCTACGATGTCTACCAGTTTATCATCTGCTTTGAGAATTTGAAAATGTTTGCGAACAATAGAGCATATCTGGGTATATTGGCTACTGTGTGTGGTCACAAAGGTGACTCCTTCAAAGCGATTTCTATTGGTACCCTTAGACGGATTGTTTTCTAGGAGACTTTCCCTTGATCTGGTTTGCACTGATTGTTTTGCTTTCCATACAGCTTTATAAGGATATTTCCTTTATTTCAGTCTAGCCTCCAGATCAGTGGCAAGTTCTCTGAAATCGTTATTTTCTGAGCAATAACGTTTGAGTCTGATAAGCTCTCCTTTTGCTATGGCCTGGGGAACATGTCTTGGATGGCAACTGGTACCATACAATACAGACTTACCAGAAATTGGCTTCCTATAATCCTTGGTTTTGACTGTACCATTAGATTGCCCTACTAGAGTCAGGTCAAGGTAATTAATAGATTCCACATCAAATTCAAATGTAAACTCTAAACCCATCTGGTTTTTATTCAGATACATACAGAACTCTCTAGCCTCTGACTGAGAGCCTGTCCAAATGAACAACAAATCGTCTATGTACCTCTTATACAGAGATACATAGCGACGAAAGGGATTACTATCCCTAAAAATGTGGAAGAACTCCCAATATCCAAGGAATAAATTGGCATACGATGGGGCGAACTTTGCCCCCATCGCCGTTCCACATTCTTGGAGATAGCATACTCCCTCAAACATAAAATAATTATGAGCGAGGAGGAAACCCACAGCCTTGACAAAGTATATTTTGAAATCTTCTGTGTATTCAGAGAAATTTTCAAGAAAGAAGCAAACTGCTTCAAGACCCTTATCATGTGGTATACAAGAGTAAAGAGAGACTGCATCCACAGTTAACCACTTGGATTCCATTGTCCAGCCAACTTCTTTGGTTAGTTGTAAGACATGTTTAGTATCCTGTAGGTATGATGGCAATGGATGCAGTCAATCCATTCAGAAAGGTTACAGAGTAATGATTCAACCCCACTTACTATAGGGCGTCCCTTTACGTCTATGAGCGACTTATGTACTTTAGGGAAGAGGTGGAACAGGGGTATTTTAGGTTGATCAGGTAGCAGGTATGACTCAGAATACAGTATTCATTGTTATTACTTAGTTGTCTGAGGGCCTCGGTAACATAACAGTCACGGTCCATGACTACAGTCATGCCTCCTTTATCAGCCTTCCGTATAGTTATGTACTGATTCTCCTTGAGCTCTTTAATGGCTATCCTGTCTTTGTGGCTCAGATTTTGTTTGTGTGGCATGTATGTACCTTTGAGAGCAAACCAAATTCCTCTCAACTCTACTATAGAACGTTTCAATGATGTTCCCACAAGCTTGAATGGGATAAAAAGTGAACCTATTTGTCACTGTTGCACCATATTTTCTCCACTTGATGATGACTATCTTCACTGTGTTCAATGGTATATTTAATGCCTTAGAAATTCTTTTGTACCTTTCTCCTGACTGATACCTTTTAACAATCAGATCCCTCTGATGTTTTGGAAGCTCTCTGCGGACCATGGCTTTTTATGTAGGATGCAACTAAGAGAATGTCAGGAAAGACCTACTAGAACAGCTGAACTTTATTTGGGGGTAATCAGAGGCACTTTAAATGATGGCAGGTGTGTACTGACTGCTGTTTAACATGATTTGAATGTGATTGCTTAATTCTGAACAAAGCTACATCCCCAGTTATAAGAGGGTGTGACAATTATGCAGCCACATTATTTGAGTTTTTTTGTTTATTTCCCTCCACCTAAAAGATTTCAGTTTGTTTTTCAATTGAGTTGTACAGTTTATAGGTCACATTAAAGGTGGAAAAAGTTCTGAAATGATTTATCTTTGTCTCATTTTTTTACATCACAAAAACTTGACATTTTAACAGGGGTGTGTAGACTTTTTATATCCACTGTACAATATATATATATATATGTAAACACATATTTAGACATATATATATATATATATATATATATATATATATATATACTGTATAAATTGGAAATCTTTCCAGTCAAACACCTTGACATATACCATATCTTTTTTAAAACCTTTTTGTTAACAGACTACTAAAACAGACTACTAAAATACCAGGCTCTAAACAAGGAAAGTAGCAAACCCCAGATGTACATTTTATCCATTGTGGGCTCATCAGTAAGGTTCAACTGTATCCATCTAGGATTGCGAGCAGATTACACTGGCGGTCATCCTAAGAGTAAGAAGGGAAACATGACTTGAATTCCTTGCTCACATGACTAGAGGGATGACACTGCACTTGGCTGATAAACAAAGAGAAGCCAAAACCTATATCTAGCGTTTGTTGCTTTCCATGTTCAGATACATAAAACAGAAAAAAAGCATGAGAATGATCTATGTTTCCCATGTAATAAGCTATACTATAATTGCATTTGTAACATGTCCGTCGGTGTCGCCAGTTGCGCACGCATCCTCAAAGGAATGTTGGCTGCGGGAGGCAGCCAAAAAAATGTTGGCTGCATGCACAGCCAAAACAATAGCCTAATCTAATAGCCCTATCAAAATAAAAAAGGCCACCCAAAATAAAAAAAAACCAAGCCTAAAATAAACTACCAATAGCCCTTAAAGGGCATTTTGTAGGTCATTGCCCTAAGTTTAACAGCTCTTTTACCTGTAAAACCCACCCCCACCCATCCAACCCCCCAAAATAAAAAACCTAACTCTAACAAAAACATAATCTACCCATTGCCCTTAAAAAAGCATTTGTATGGGCATTGCCCTTAAAAGGGTATTTAGCTCTTTTGCTTTTCCCTTTTACAATAGCCAAAACCCTAAACTAAAAAAAAAAACCACCCCAAAAAAACCTTAAAAAATACAATCACTCGATCCACTTACAGTTTTTGAAGTCCCGCTTAAACGATCTTCACCCAGGTGGCAAAGTCCTCATCCAGGCAGCGAGAAGTCTTCATCCAGACGGCCTCTTCTATCTTCATCCAGGCAGCAAAGTCCTCATCCAGGGTACGAGAAGTCTTCATCCAGGGGGCCTCTTCTATCTTCATTCAGGCGGCATCTTCTATCTTCATCCCGGTGGAGCGGAGCGAGTCCATCCTGAAGACAATCGGCACGGAGCATCCTCTTCATACGTTTGCCGCCGTACACTGAATCTTCAATGCAAGGTACACAATTCAAGATGGCGTCCCTTGCATTCCTATGAGCTGATTTGATTTTGGAAATTCAAATCAGCCAATAGGATGAGAGCTACTGAAATCCTATTGGCTGTTCAAATCACAGAAATTCTATTGGCTGATTTGGATGAAGATAGAAGAGGCTGCCTGAATGAAGACTTCTCGCCACCTGGATAAGAACTTTGCCGCCTGGATGAAGATCGTTCAAGCGGGTCTTTAAAAACTGTAAGTGGATCTTTGGGGGTTAGTGATAGGTTTTTAAGGGGTTATTGGGTGTGTTTTTTTTAGTTTAGGGTTTGGGCTTTTCGTAAAAGAGCTAAATGCCCTTTTCAGGGCAATACAAAAGAGCTAAATGCCCTTGGGGGGTGGGGGTTTGTAATGTTAGTGGGTGTTTGTATTTTTTTTTTCCGGTAAAAGACCTGTTTAATTTAGGGCAATGCCCTACAAAAGGCCCTTTTAAGGGTTATTGGTAGTTTATTCTAGATTATGTTTTTTTATTTTGGGGTGTATTAGAATAAGGTTTATTATTTTTAAGGTTTATTATTTTTAAGGTTTATTATTTTTGATAATTTGTTTGTTATTTTGTGTAATTAGATTAGGGGTTGGGCATTTCATAAAAGTGGTGAATGCCCTTTTAAGGGCAGAAAAAAGAGCTAAATGCCCTTTTAAGGGCAATGCCCATACAAATGCCCTTTTCAGGGCAATGGGTAGATTAGGTTTTACTTTATTTTTATTTTGTTGGTTTGGGGGGTGGGGGTTTGTTTACTGTTAGGCGGTGTTTGTTTTGTTTTGTAGCAAAATGCCCTACAAAAAGCCCTTTTAAGGGCCCACAAAAGGCCCTTTTAAGGGCCATTGGTAGTTTATTCTAGAATAGGCTTTTTTTATTTTGGGGTGTTTTTTTTTTTAAAAGGGTATTAGAATAGGAATAATTTTTATTATTTTGGATAATTTCGTTTGTTATCTTTTGTAATGTTAGTTTTTTTTTTAAAGTAATTTTAGTGTTTGTTATTTTTTGTAATGGTAGGTTTTTATTTTTGTAATGTTAGGCTTAAGTTTGTATTTATTTTAGCTAGGTAGTTAGTAAATAGTTAATAACTATTTACTAACTAGTCTACCTAGTTAAAATAAATACAAGCTTACCTGTGAAATAAAAATAAAACCTAAGCTAGCTACAATATAACTATTAGTTATAGTGTAGCTAGCTTAGGTTTTATTTCACAGGTAAGTATTTTGTTTTAAATAGGAATTATTTAGTTAATAATTGTTTAATTTAGGTCTATTTTAATTATATTAAAATTAGAGGGTTTTAGGGTTACGTTAGGGTTAGGTTTAGGGGTTAACATATAGTTTAATTTAGGTAGTTGCGATGTGGGGGGCTGGCGGAATAGGGGTTTATATGTTTATTTAGTGGCGGTGATGTGGGAGGCCGGAGGTTTAGGGGTTGATAACTTTATTTAGTGGCAGCGATGTCGGGGAGCAGCGGAATAGGGGTTAATAGATTTAATATAGTGTGAGCGATGTTGGGGGCAGGGGAAAAGGGGTTAATACCTTTAGTATAATGACGGCGATGTTGGGAGAGGCAGATTAGGGGTTAATAGCTTTATGTAGGTGGCGGCGGTATCGGGAGCGGCAGATTAGTGGTGTTTAAATGTGAGGTTTATGTTAGGGTGTTAGGTTCAAACATAACTTCCCCCCCCCCCATAGACATCAATGGGGCTGCGTTACGGAGATTTTCATTCCGCAATCGCAGGTGTTAGGCTTTTTTTTTGCCCGCTCTCCCCATTGATGTCTATGGGGAAAGTGTGCACGAGCATGTCAAAACAGCACTTGTATTGTGTGTGGTATGGAGCTCATCGCAACCATATCGCACCCACAAGCCGGCTGTTTGAAAACTTGTAATGACTGCGCTATAGAGGGTTAAATAACGCAACTTTTGTTGAGTTCGTTAATTTCCCTATAGCACGCATAACTCATAATCTAGCTGAATGTGCCATGAAAGTAAACACCTTTCTTATAGTGTCCAGCAGTGTCTCTGAGCTACAGCCATTGTCTGCTCCTCTCTGTTTAGATCAAATACATCTCTTAGGGCAGTTTTACTGTTTTGTAGATTTGTAACTCTGAAATTCTAAATACTTAGAGGGATATTTATCAAGCCGTCAACCGCAAATGCTCTGGAATTCTGCAGCGTAATTATGGCGAGCCTGATTTGACCCATTTATCAAAGCCTACAGACCGGCAAAAGTTGAAATTTGTGATCTAACATACGATTCGCCGGTCTCAATCCAACACAGATTGATGCTTGTGTCATTACAGATGTTTCGAATACAAATTCGGCACTATCTGACAACTTTTGCTAGTTAACAAATCTCTAACAGGTACGCTCGCCACTATTCTGGCCCAGCATACCTGGTTTTCAAGCCGTCACCCTGGAGGCCGCGGATACCATAGGAATCAATGGGAGTCTGAAAGCAGCAAAAGCTTATGTTCGTTGCTGCCCGATATCCCATTAATTTCTATGCTAGAAAACCAGTAACGTTTACACCTAACACCCTAGCATAAGACCCGAGTCTAAATACCCCTAATCTGCCACCCCCGACATTGCAGCAAGCTAAATAAAGGTATTAACCCCTATCCCGCCACTTCCAGAGTCCACCACTACCTAAATACATATATTAACCCCTATCCCTCCGCTGCCGCACCCCACCGCAACCTACAGAAATATATTAACCCATATCCCGTTGCTCCTGGACCCCACCGCAACTAAATAAATGTATTAACCCCTAAACCACTGGCCTCCCACATCACTACCACTTACTAAACCTATTAACCCCTAAACCGCCAGCCCCCCACATCGCCATAAACTAAATTAAGCTATTAACCCCTAAACCTAACAACCCGCTAACTTTACATTAAATATTAACTCATCCCTATCTTATAATAAATTTAAACTTACCTTTAGAATTAAATAAAACTATATTAAACTACTAACTAACCTACCTTAACTATTATACTAAAACTACATTATACTAACAATTAAATTAACTATATTACATATTTAAAAACCTAACCCTACTCAAGTTATTTAAATCTACTATAAAGAATTTATAAGTTACAAAAAAATAACAACTAAGTTACACAAAATAAAAAATAAATTATCAAATATTTAAACTAATTACACTTAATCTAATAGCCCTATGAAAATAAAAAAGCCCCCCAAAAATAAAAATAAAACGTAGCCTACAATAAACTACCAATGGCCCTTAAAAGAACCTTTTGCGGGGCATTGCCCCAAAGAAATCAGCTCTTTTACCTGTAAAAAACAAATACAAATACCCCCCAACAGTAAAACCCACCACCCACACAACCAAACCCCCCAAATAAAAAACAATCTAAAAAACCTAAGTTCCCCATTGCCCTGAAAAGGGCATTTGTATGGACATTGCCCTTAAAAGGGCATTTAGCTCTTTTTCAGCCCAAAGTCCCTAACCTAAAATTAAAACCCACCCAATAAACCCTTAAAAAAAACCTAACACTAACCCCCGAAGATCCAATTATCAAAGACTGGACATCCATCCTCATCCGGCAGAAGACTTTATCCAAGCAGGCCGAAGTCTTCATCCAAGCCGGCAGAAGTATTCATCCAGACGGCATCTTCTATCTTCATCCATCCGGCGCAGAGCGGCTCCATCTTTAAGACATCCGGCTCGGAGCATCCTCTTTTTCTGACGTCTCTTGACAAATGAAGTTTCCTTTAAATGATGTCATCCAAGCTGGTATCTCTTACATTCCGATTGGCTGATAGAATTCTATCAGCCAATCTGAATTAAAGGGGAAAAAGATCCTAGTGGCTGTTGCTATCAGCCAATAGGATTGAGCTTTCATCCTACTGGCTGATCCAATCAGCCAATATGATTGAGCTTGCATTCTATTGGCTGATTGGAATAGCCAATAGAATGGAAGCTCAATCCTATTGGCTGATTATATCAGCCAATAGGATGAAAGCTAAATCCTATTGGCTGATTGCAACAGCCAATAGGATTTTTTCCCCTTTAATTCTGATTGGTTGATAGAATTCTATCAGACAATCGGAATGTAAGAGACGCCATCTTGGATGACGTCATTTAAAGGAAATTTCATTCTTCAAGAGACGTCGGAAAAAGAGGATGCTCCGCGCCAGATGTCTTGAAGATGGAGTTGCTCTGCGCCGGATGGATGAAGATAGAAGATGCCGTCTGGATGAAGACTTCTGCCGGCTTGGATGAAGACTTCAGCCCGCTTGGATGAAGACTTCTGCCTGCTTTGCTGAGGACTTCTGCCGCTTGGATGAGGATGGATGTCCGGTCTTCGAAAACTGTAAGTGGATCTTCGGGGGTTAGTGTTAGGTTTTTTTAAGGGTTTATTGGGTAGGTTTTAATTTTAGGTTAGGGACTTTGTGCTGAAAAAGAGCTAAATGCCCTTTTAAGGGCAATGCCCATACAAATTCCCTTTTCAGAGCAATGGGGAGCTTAGGTTTTTTAGATAGGTTTTTATTTGGGGGGTTTGGTTGTGTGGGTGGTGGGTATTACTGTTGGGGGGTGTTTGTATTTTATTTTACAGGTAAAAGAGCTGATTTCTTTGGGGCAATGCCCCGCAAAAGGTCCTTTTAAGGGCCATTGATAGTTTATTGTAGGCTAGGGTTTTTTTTAATTTTGGGGGGGGCTTTTTTATTTTGATAGGGCTATTACATTAGGTGTAATTAGTTTAAAAATTTGATAATTTATTTTTTATTTTGTGTAACTTAGTGTTTTTTATTTTGTGTAACTTAGTTGTTACTTTTTTGTAACTTAGTAATTTTTAATAGTAGATTTAAATAACTTGAGTAGGGTTAGGTTTTTAAATATGTAATATAGTTAATTTAATTTTTAGTTTAATGTAATTTTAGTATAATAGGGTAGGTTAATGAATAGTTTAATATAGTTTAATGTAATTTTAGTATAATAATTAGGGTAGGTTAATTAATAGTTTAATATAGTTTAATGTAATTTTAGTATAATAGTTAGGGTAGGTTAATTATTAGTTTAATATAGTTTAATGTAATTGTTGGATAATAATTAGAGTAGGTTTATTAGTAGTTTAATATAGTTTATTTTAATTCTAAAGGTAAGTTTAAATTTATTATAAGATAGGGATGAGTTAATATTTAATGTAAAGTTAGCGGGTTGTTAGGTTTAGGGGTTAATAGCTTAATTTAGTTTATGGCAATGTGGGGGGCTGGCGGTTTAGGGGTTAATAGGTTTAGTAAGTGGTAGTGATGTGTGAGGCCAGGGGTTTAGGGGTTAATACATTTATTTAGTTGCGGAGGGGTCCGGGAGCGGCAGGATAGGGGTTAATAACTTTATTAGAGTTGCGGTGGGCTCCGGGAGTGGAGGGATAGGGGTTAATAACTTTATTAGAGTTGTGGTGGGCTCCGGGAGCAGAGGGATAGGTGTTAATAACTTTATTAAAGTTGCGGTGTGCTCTGGAAGCAGAGGGATAGGGGTTAATAACTTTATTAGAGTTGCCCATACAAATTCCCTTTTCAGAGCAATGGGGAGCTTAGGTTTTTTAGATAGGTTTTTATTTGGGGGGTTTGGTTGTGTGGGTGGTGGGTATTACTGTTGGGGGGTGTTTGTATTTTATTTTACAGGTAAAAGAGCTGATTTCTTTGGGGCAATGCCCCGCAAAAGGTCCTTTTAAGGGCCATTGATAGTTTATTGTAGGCTAGGGTTTTTTTTAATTTTGGGGGGGCTTTTTTATTTTGATAGGGCTATTACATTAGGTGTAATTAGTTTAAAAATTTGATAATTTATTTTTTATTTTGTGTAACTTAGTGTTTTTTATTTTGTGTAACTTAGTTGTTACTTTTTTGTAACTTAGTAATTTTTAATAGTAGATTTAAATAACTTGAGTAGGGTTAGGTTTTTAAATATGTAATATAGTTAATTTAATTTTTAGTTTAATGTAATTTTAGTATAATAGGGTAGGTTAATGAATAGTTTAATATAGTTTAATGTAATTTTAGTATAATAATTAGGGTAGGTTAATTAATAGTTTAATATAGTTTAATGTAATTTTAGTATAATAGTTAGGGTAGGTTAATTATTAGTTTAATATAGTTTAATGTAATTGTTGGATAATAATTAGAGTAGGTTTATTAGTAGTTTAATATAGTTTATTTTAATTCTAAAGGTAAGTTTAAATTTATTATAAGATAGGGATGAGTTAATATTTAATGTAAAGTTAGCGGGTTGTTAGGTTTAGGGGTTAATAGCTTAATTTAGTTTATGGCAATGTGGGGGGCTGGCGGTTTAGGGGTTAATAGGTTTAGTAAGTGGTAGTGATGTGTGAGGCCAGGGGTTTAGGGGTTAATACATTTATTTAGTTGCGGAGGGGTCCGGGAGCGGCAGGATAGGGGTTAATAACTTTATTAGAGTTGCGGTGGGCTCCGGGAGTGGAGGGATAGGGGTTAATAACTTTATTAGAGTTGTGGTGGGCTCCGGGAGCAGAGGGATAGGTGTTAATAACTTTATTAAAGTTGCGGTGTGCTCTGGAAGCAGAGGGATAGGGGTTAATAACTTTATTAGAGTTGCGGTGGGTTCTGGGAGTGGTGGAATAGGGGTTAATAACTTTATTAGAGTTGCGGTGGGCTCCAGGAGCGGCGGAATAGGGGTTAAACTTTTTAGTATAGTGGCGGTGTTTAGTGACAGGGTATAAATAAAGTTGGGAAAAAGCCGAATAGCAGCGAGTTCGATGACTATTAGTTAACAACAGTCCGATGCACATCACCCGTACTTTTTTTATAAATAAGGAGAGCGTATTCAGGTCTGCGGCCGCGATGTTAGGTGAGCGTATTGGTGCCGGCGAATGCAGCATAGTTGACGGCTTCATAATTCGGCTTCAAAATGTGTTCTCTTTATTGTGCACTAATCTGTAGTTTCCCCACATCTTTCTCTTTCTCCTCGTGTTTTTCGTAAAAAATTCAGCAAACATTTTCAGCAAGGGAATTCTGGGATACCTGCTGCTTACACTACAGAAACATTTTCTGCTCCAGATGGCTTAAATTATTTACTGATTGCCTACAAGTGGAAGTGATTAATTACTGTATGTATACATATATATATATCTCGAAAATTAAGAGATCCAGGCATCCAGGAAAATTACTGATAAAAATCGAGGCTTTATTGTTCTATATTTAAAAGGTAAGTAGCAGAGCGTGCAGATTAAAAAAAGAACACTCTCTAACGTGTTTGGGCCCGGTTGGCTGTAATCATGGACATACTCCTTCAGTAGTGAAGGCGTGTTTTATACGGCAATCCTCCGCCCATTAAAATCAATTAATTTATTAACCATTTATCTACCAGCAAGTGAAAAACTAAGGTATAACATTCTTCAAAGGAAGGAAATATATTGGATTTTGCAATTGCAGACGAGGGTGCCATTAGGCATGAACAGAGAATGTGATATAAACTTTTTTATAGATGTTTGAATTTTTTCTAACTCTCTGCTCTTACATTTTTTTTATCTTCGTTTGCTTTTGCATTAACCATTTTTAATGCCTTCTTATTTCCTTATCTATTCTATTATTATTTTGCAGGTATAGTTTTTATACATTTTATACATATGCCCTCCATGTAGAAATATATTTATGGCTTCACATTAGGTTGTTCTTTTATTAAGTCAAAGATTATTTGGTCTCATTTAACTTAGTCTAATGTATCAGGATATATTTCATCATAATGCTCATGTAATATTTTGTTGGTCTTATTATTCTATATATATATACACATGTAAGCGCAAATATGCATAATACTTTGTATAGACCATCACCAGTTTTTAGTGTAATATATCTAGTACAGTCATATTATGTTTGAGCGTTAAGCTATATTTACACAGTCATGAATCTTTATTCCTCTCACACTCTGTCTCAGTGCTACATATCTTAAAATCCCTCATAAGGACATATCTAATTTAAACCTAAAATATATTTGTATATATATTATTAGTTATAGAGATTCCTGAGAAATTTACATATTATCTCTATTTTAATTTATTTGTATATAATTGTCATTCCCTGTAATTAATTACATAAACTTGTGAATTAAACCCTCTTGGAACCAGGGTTTTAAGCTTGTGGATCCAGTAGATCTCCTGTCTCTCAAGGATCTTTTGTTTGCTACCACCCCTACGTGTTGTATGCATCACCTCAACTGCATTCCCCCTGAATGTATCCACATTTTTATTATGCACTTGAATAAAATGTCTTGATAGTGCCGAGCAATGTATATTATTGGATATGTAACCTAAATGTTCTTTGATCCTGGTACGTATGTCCCTGGTAGTTAACCCAACATACTGTTTCTGATGCTCAGAGCACTCAATCAAATAAATTACATATGTTGAGGAACATTTAACACAGCCCTGAGTCATAAAAATTTCACCAGTCATAAAGGATTTAAATCTCTCTCCCTGTTTAAAGTAAATACATGACTTACAACGAGGCTTCCCGCATTTATAGGTTCCCACAACCTCCAACCATGAGCTGCAAGAACCTAAATCAGGCAACATGCTTGGTGAGAGCATATTACATATAGTTAGGTTTCTGGAGTATACAAAATCACAGCCTTGGTTAATGACATGCTTTAAAGTGTCATCTCCATACAAGATGGGCATATATTTTTTGACGACGTTGCACACTCCAGAAAATTGATTTGAGAACTTTGTAAAAAAATCTCAGTCCCTTTTGTTCAGATCTCTCTTTTCTCCTGCTTAGAAGTTGATTCCTATCCAAAGCTGTCACTTCTTTGTAGACATGTTCCACCATCTTTCCATTGTAGCCTCTGTCTTTAAACCATTGTGTCAAGTTGGTTGATTCCCTAGCAAAGTCAGAGTCAATAGTACAGTTTCTTCTTGCCCCATAACAATGCCTTTATACACATGTTGTGGGTGGCTACTATGTGCATGTTAAAGGCTATTGCCTGCTATTTTGTGGTGCAGGGATGTATCTACCCTTTTGGCAACTGGATCAGAGATGAGAAGAAGATCCAAAAACACAATCTCTGAATAGTTCCAGCTATGGGTGAATTCAATACCTTTATCATTTGAATTCAAATGATCCACAAATTCTTTTATTACCAATTTATTCCCATGCCAGATAAACAGAAGACTGTCTATGAATCTCCTATTGAAGCAGATCCAATCCCTAAAGGGATTTTCATCTGCAAAAACGTGGGACAGCTCCCACAACCCATAAATAGTTTGGCATAAGGGGGGGGGGGAATTTGGCCCCCATAACTGTCCCACGTCTCTGCAGATAAAAGTCCCCCTCAAACATAAAGTAATTATGCCTCATGAGAAACCCAAACACCCTAATGAGATATGATTTAAAGGCATCACTCAAATCAGTCTCATGATCCAAAAAGAATGTTAAAGCTTTAAGCCCTATATCATGTGGTATCGCAGAATATAAAGACACCACATCAATGATCAACCAACTAAAGCCATCCTGCCATTCCACATCCTCCATCAGCTTTAACACAAGTAGTATCTCTTATATAGCTCAGGAGTCTATTCACAAGTGGTTGTAAATGCATGTCTAGCCTTTCAGATGTTGGTTCAAGCAATGAGTCAATCCCTGCAACAATAGGGCAGCCCCTTACATTCTCTAGGCCCTTGTGCACCTTTTGGAAGGTGGTGGAAAATAGGCAATACTGGTTCACTTACATTTAGTCCCATTGCAGTTTTGGTCCAAAATGTCTTTTTCCACACCATCATCCATATATATATATATATATATATATATATATATATATATATATATATATATATATATATATATATATATATATATATATATATATATATATATATATATATATATATATATACATATATATATATATATACATATATATATATATATATATATACATATATATATATATATATATAATTCATTGTGTAGTTCATTTAACAAATGAACTACACGATGAATTATTTTCTTTATATTTTGTGCTTAGTGGAGGATTTTAAACTCCCTTTTCACCTCCCCATAATTTAAAAAGTTGTTATTTATATATTTATATATATATATATATATATATATATATATATATATATATATATATATATATATGTGTGTGTGTGTGTGTGTGTGTGTGTGTGTGTGTAACTTTTACTATAACCATATTAAAACTTAATTGATATTAAAAAAATATTTTTATGAACTACATTTCCTTGTGATAATATCCAATAACCTTAAAGGGACATTAGACATTTTGAAATTCTAATATAAAATGTTTAACTATGTGTAGTGAAAAAACAAATATTTATTGAAATGTATGGGTTTTCCATTCCTTAAAGGGACACTGTACCCAAAAAAATTCTTTTGTGATTCAGATCGAGCATGCAATTTTAAGCAACTTTCTAATTTACTCCTTTTATCAATTTTTCTTCGTTCTCTTGCTATCATTATTTGAAACAGAAGGCATCTAAGCTTTTTTTTGGTTTCAGTACTCTGGACAGCACTTTTTTATTGGTGGATGAATTTATCCACCAATCAGCAAGGACAACCCAGGTTGTTCACCAAAAATGGGCCGGCATGTAAACTTACATTCTTGCATTTCAAATAAAGATACCAAGAGAATGAAGAAAATTTGATAATAGGAGTAAATTAGAAAGTTGCTTAAAATTGCATGCTCAATCTGAATCACGAAAGAAATTTTTTGGGTACGGTGTCCCTTTAAGAAGAAAGCAAACTGCACAAGACTAACCCTGTTACATATATGTTCCTAACTAGCTTCAGAAGAGATGATAACATAATGAACTGATAAACATATGGCTAAATAAGTGGCTATTGCTAGCTTCTCCAGCAACAAGTGTTGATTGGCTACTGATAAGGGACTTGATATGTTACAAAATTGCAGAAAAATCTTGTAATTGTGGAGTGTTTACTGTCCTTTTAAGCTCTAATTGTAACTCTCTAATAATTGAATGATGCCATGTCACAAAAACTAACACAATAGATCTGGTTTGTTTTGATCCCTTTGATGTCTAACACTATAAAAAAATAGCAAAATGTTAGGGATACTGGTGATGATTCTGTACCAAGGAAAAGATGTAAAATCCATAAAAAGTGCAATATACAGTATATGTTCATATATATACAGTATATATATATATATATATATATATATATATATATATATATATATAAAATTAAATAAATGTATAAATAAAAATATAAATAAATATATAGATAAATAAATAAATAAATATAACTAAATATAAAACACAGGAATGGACCTCACTCACAGACTGGACTGGGTACACATCCTAAGCCACTGCAAACTCCACAGCCCTGAACACTGACAGATAGCTGCACAGTTCCCAGCAACCCAGGCAGTTAACCCCTGAGCAGAATGGGTGACAGGTCCACAGGGAAGCATAACAAACATTATCAACACAACACACAGAAAACCTGGCACTCACCAGCAGATACACAGTAATGTTTAAAAGCAAAACTGGGGGAAGTCAGTATATATATACTGTATATATTCATAAATATAAAAATAAATAAATAAAAAATCTAGATTATTGCACCTATAGTTAAAACTTCAGACCCTGTACCCCTGAGTCTGACGCATCCTACAATCCTGATCTTACACCTTGAGAGGGGAACATATAAGAAGGAAGTAAGATGATTTCCAGCCCTTCAGTAACTCAGAGTATGACCCAGAGTATGACCCTATCCTTCTTTGATGATGATTTAGCTCCATCACTAGATTCTTAGCAAAAAAACTGAAATATCTTAATCAGTTGGTGTATTTGGTGTAAAGGAAAACCCACTATGTGACCGCTACGACATTTGCCAAATAGTCCCCCCCATCCCATGGTCTCTCATACAGCAATATCTTTACCCAAATGTCTGGGAAACCACTTTATAATATTGTCTATTTAATTAAATATAGATAGATAGATAGATAGATTATAGATAGATAGATAGATAGATAGATAAATGATAGATAGATAGATAAATGATAGATAAATAGATAGATAGATGATAGATATATAGATGACAGACAGACAGACAGACAGATATATAGATAGATAGATAGATAGATAGATGATAGATAGATGATAGATAGATAGATGATAGATAGATAGATAGATAGATAGATAGATAGATAGATAGTGATAGATGACAGACTGAATGACAGACAGATAGATAGATAGATAGATAGATAGATAGATAGATAGATAGATAGATAGATAGATGATAGATAAGTAGATAGATAGATAGATAGATAGATAGATGGATATATAGATGGATAGATAGATAGATAGATGATAGATAGATAGAAAGAAGAATAGATAGATAATAGATAGATAGATAGTAGATAGACAGACCGACAGACAGATAGACAGATAGATAGATAGATAGATAATAGATAGACAGATAGATTATAGATAGCTAAATGATAGATAGATAGATAGATAGATAGATAGATATATAGATGATAGATAGATAGATGATAGATAGATAGATAGATAGATAATAGATAGACAGATAGATTATAGATAGCTAAATGATAGATAGATAGATAGATAGATAGATAGATAGATAGATAGATAGATGATAGATAGATAGATGATAGATAGATAGATAGATAGATAGATAGATAGATAGATGAAAGGTAGATAGATAAAATATAGATAGATAAATGATGATAGATAGATAGATAGATAGATAGATAGATAGATAGATGAAAGATATATAGATAGATAGATAGATAGATAGATAGATAGATAGATAGATAAATGATAGATAGATGGATAGATAGATAGATATACAGTATAGATAGATGAATGATAGATGATAGATTCAGTACATTGCTACAGATGGTCCTCGCTGTCGGGTTGTGACTGTGCTGACAAACACCAGGATTCAGTACATAGCTACAGATGGTTCTGGCTGTAGGGTTGTGACTGTGCTGACAAACACCAGGATTCAGTACATAGCTACAGATAGTTCTGGCTGTAGAGTTGTGACTGTGCTGACAAACACCAGGATTCAGTACATAGCTACAGATGGTTCTGGCTGTAGGGTTGTGACTGTGCTGACAAACACCAGGATTCAGTACATAGCTACAGATAGTTCTGGCTGTAGAGTTGTGACTGTGCTGACAAACACCAGGATTCAGTACATAGCTTCAGATGGTTCTGGCTGTAGATTTGTGACTGTGCTGACAAACACCAGGATTCAGTACATAGCTACAGATGGTTCCGGCTGTAGGATTGTGACTGTGCTGACAAACACCAGGATTCAGTACATAGCTACAGATAGTTCTGGCTATAGATTTGTGACTGTGCTGACAAACACCAGGATTCAGTACATAGCTACAGATGGTTCCGGCTGTAGGATTGTGACTGTGCTGACAAACACCAGGATTCAGTACATAGCTACAGATAGTTCTGGCTGTAGAGTTGTGACTGTGCTGACAAACACCAGGATTCAGTACATAGCTACAGATGGTTCTGGCTGTAGGGTTGTGACTGTGCTGACAAACACCAGGATTCAGTACATAGCTTCAGATGGTTCTGGCTATAGATTTGTGACTGTGCTGACAAACACCAGGATTCAGTACATAGCTACAGATGGTTCTGGCTGTAGGGTTGTGACTGTGCTGACAAACACCAGGATTCAGTACATAGCTTCAGATGGTTCTGGCTATAGATTTGTGACTGTGCTGACAAACACCAGGATTCAGTACATAGCTACAGATGGTTCTGGCTATAGATTTGTGACTGTGCTGACAAACACCAGGATTCAGTACATAGCTACAGATGGTTCTGGCTATAGATTTGTGACTGTGCTGACAAACACCAGGATTCAGTACATAGCTACAGATGCTGGTTCTGGCTGTAGGGTTGTGACTGTGCTGACAAACACCAGGATTCAGTACATAGCTTCAGATGGTTCTGGCTATAGATTTGTGACTGTGCTGACAAACACCAGGATTCAGTACATAGCTTCAGATGGTTCTGGCTATAGATTTGTGACTGTGCTGACAAACACCAGGATTCAGTACATAGCTTCAGATGGTTCTGGCTATAGATTTGTGACTGTGCTGACAAACACCAGGATTC
The DNA here is from genome assembly GCF_027579735.1 of Bombina bombina. Lineage (NCBI taxonomy): Eukaryota > Metazoa > Chordata > Amphibia > Anura > Bombinatoridae > Bombina > Bombina bombina. Next base: position 280,643,815 of record NC_069506.1, on the reverse strand, counting down.
AGTACATAGCTACAGATGGTTCTGGCTGTAGGGTTGTGACTGTGCTGACAAACACCAGGATTCAGTACATAGCTTCAGATGGTTCTGGCTATAGATTTGTGACTGTGCTGACAAACACCAGGATTCAGTACATAGCTACAGATGGTTCTGGCTATAGATTTGTGACTGTGCTGACAAACACCAGGATTCAGTACATAGCTACAGATGGTTCTGGCTGTAGATTTGTGACTGTGCTGACAAACACCAGGATTCAGTACATAGCTACAGATGGTTCTGGCTGTAGAGTTGTGACAGTGCTGACAAACACCAAGATTCAGTACATAGCTGCTGATGGTTCTTGCTGTAGAGTTGTGACAGTGCTGACAAACACCATGATTCAGTACATAGCTGCAGATGGTTCTGGCTGTAGATTTGTGACTGTGCTGACAAACACCAGGATTCAGTACATAGCTACAGATGGTTCTGGCTGTAGAGTTGTGACAGTGCTGACAAACACCAAGATTCAGTACACAGCTGCTGATGGTTCTTGCTGTAGAGTTGTGACAGTGCTGACAAACACCAGGATTCAGTACATAGCTACAGATGGTTCTGGCTGTAGAGTTGTGACAGTGCTGACAAACACCAGGATTCAGTACATAGCTACAGATGGTTCCGGCTGAAGGTCGCTGGAGACCCCTGGAGGGTGCAGCATTTTGTTTAGGGAAGAAGACAGGGTTCATAGCTTGGGACTATCAATTGCTTATGTATAATGTGATCTGCTATGTAGATTTGGTGTTTGATATTTTTCTAATTCTTCACTTGAAAGGAGCGAGGGGCACTAGAGTCAGGGGGTGAGGAACGAGTCCTCCTTTAATTGCAGGCAGGTGTGAGAGCCTGATGCATGAGAAATACTCCGGCCTGTCACATAATCACTTTGAGGACTAACTGAAGGAATTTCAGAGGAGGAAACTTCCAGTGCCCCTGGGGTATTTCAGGGGTCAAAGGTCTTGGCCCAATAAGCTGTTCAGAGAAAAATGGGCTTTACTTAAAAATAATGTTTTTTTTTAATTTCTCTATCTTGTAGACATCAACTGCCATATGTAGCCTAAAAATACATTATTTATTAAATCCTGAAACTGGTTATAAAGGTCAGATACACAATAGATGCCACAATCCTGCTAACATTTGAGAAACTACTTAGAAGTGGACACTTTCATGACAGATACTGTGGCCTATAAATCACTGTAAATCTGGTAGCCAGGCTCTTTGCTCTTTAATAGCTGCCTTTCAAAACATATTTGCACTTTTATTCCTGGTCTGTCAAAATGTTCCCCAGAGGATATTTTCCCCAGATATTTCCTGTCTTGTTATATTGTTTGCTACCCCTGACAGATCTGCACTTTATGTTCTATGTTTAGTGTGAGACCTAAAAGGATTTACAGATTAAGTCAGTTTTTTTTTTTAGATAATTCAGTAAAATAAACTATACTAAAATGATGCCCTTTTGTCTGATGTAAGAAGCTGCGGCATAAAAAAACCCTCACATCTTTCTCTCTAGTGACACATAACAATGATTTTATTTGTCTCACTCCATTGGCACGTCACAAAGAAAGAATAAAATAATCTACTGATGCACTTAGCTGCCTCCTTCCCAATACATTATAAGCAAAGTAGTTTTAATTTAATTAGATTCTCATGTTGTCTTCAATTCTATATTTATTATCTGGTTACCAACTGGATGCCAACCCTAGCTGTGCAATATACAATGTCTGGGCAGCAGCTGTTGCTGACAGACCAGTTACTTGGCCAGATTACAAGTGTCACGCTAATGATATGACAGGACGCAATAGCACACAACTTGATATTACAAGTCCAGGGTAACTCCCATATACCAGAGAAGGTTTAGCACGACTGACATCGCTCTGGTGCAATGTAAACTTTTAATAGACATCGAGACCTTGCTAAATAGCGCTCATACTACAAGCTGAAAGTTATGAGTTGCACTAAAATGAAAGCCTAAATAGCACTAATAGCACTAGAAGAATTAGCACAACTTGAGACCTGAAGTAAAGTGCAAGGGTTAATAGGAAATTTAATAAAACATATTAGAATAAACTATATACACTTATAATTAAATAATATATAATTTAATTTATTTTTTTCAAAAGGCTTAAAAATAGATATGGTATATGACTGGGAATGGCTCCAATATATATATATATATGAAACAAAAAAGTCTTCGGCACTGCAAGTAGGATAGGTAAAAGAAAGTTCTTTATTCGATGCAATGCCTTAAAAACATGAAAGTGGATGAATCATTTCAGCAAAGGAAAACAGGGGGAAACAACACCCTCCTGCGACATCATATATATACTGCATATATATATATATATATATGTATGTCTAAATATGTGTATGTGTAAATATGTATGTGTGTATGTGTCAGTGTTCCCTTTAAGGTCAGTTTTGAGAGCAGCCCAGCAGTGAAACAGTCAATGCAGTCTGCAATTTTATGAACAATCTCAGATTTTAATAGATAGATTTAGAGAAAAAGGATACCCGGCCAGAATTATAGACAATGGGTATTCGAAAGCCTGTAGGATTGATAGGTCGACTATATTAGAGTCTAAAAAGAAGGATCTACATAAAGAGAATAAGAAAAAATTAACCAATGGCACTGAACAACCGTTGTTTATTACCCAATATAATTCTAATCACAACGCTATCAAAAAAACTTTACATAAACATTGGCCAATTCTTCTTAGAGATCCTATACTGAAGAAGAATCTAGGCACACATCCTAATATAGTCTTTAGGAGAGCACCTAATTTGAAACAAACTTTGGCCCCCAGTAAGGTAGTGATTTCAAAAAAAGCCATTAGACATACACACAAAAATAGAACTGATCTTAGAGGCACTTTTAGATGTGGAAAATCAAGGTGCCATATGTGTCAGTATATTACTCATGGAGCAAAAAACATCAAAGCACATACAACTGGAGTAATATATCAAATTAAAAATTTTCTAAACTGTAGTTCAACCTTCGTGATCTATGTTTTATCTTGCAAATGTGGGGTACAGTATTTGGGGCGCACCACTCGTAACATACGCACTAGATGGAGCGAACATCTTAGAAATATAAAGAAAAAATCAGATAAACACAGCGTCTCAAGACATTATATCCAAGAACATAATGGGGATCCTTGTAGCTTCAGTATTACACCATTAGAAAGCATTCCTTGCTCCAACAGATATAATAGATTTAGTAAATTGCGCCAAAGGGAAACTTATTGGATCCATAGGTTTGGATCTTTGTTTCCAGATGGACTCAATGAGGTCATAGACTCAGCAGCATTTGGGTAAATCATGTAATAGATTCACATATATTTGTTTATTTACGAATCACTGAAATAGTTAAAAATGTCACTTTTGTATGACACTGAATAGGTCACATATTTATCATTATTTTTTAAGTCACATTGGTCATCTTATTTTAATCACTAAAAAGGTGATCAAAAATACTAAATATTTATCAGTATTAATAGCAGGATAATTCTGCATATAGGAAATATTTCATTAGTTATCTTATGTATGTCACTTAATAGGTCACATAATCATTATTATTGTTTAAGTCACTTTGGTCATCTTATTTCAATTACCAAAAAGGTGATCAAAAATACTATATATATATATTAGTATTAAGGGCAGGATAATCCTGTTTTAGTAAATAATCATTAGTTATTATATACACTTGGTATAGTATAAGATGGTATTTTTAATACCTAATGAATAGACAGCTATCTGTCCCTACAATATTATTATGAAGGAACATATTATTAGGTAGGTACACTTCACACTAAATTTAAAATACTTTTGAACTGTCACATTTTATATTCAAATAATTGTTCAACATACTTTTAAATAATCATTAGTGACACTATAACACCTTTTCATTATAGTCACAAGTTTAAAATATAATTTATTAGACCATATTGGAAACGTTTTTGTAAATATGTCTCATTGGATCATAGACGCAATTTGAAAAATCTAAGATATCATGTATTTATCCATCATGCATAGGTTAACAGATAATAGTGGCTTAGAACAAATAATCTAATAATTTGGTAGTCATTTAAATAATGCCGTTTGGTTTTGTTTGTTTTATATTAGGTATACATCTAAGATCTAATAGGTCATCAACTGCTTCTCTATTGTATATATTACTATATTAGAACACCCTCTAATGGTCTATAAAAGCAAGTACATATGGGTTAGATATAGAGGTTTGTGCACCTTCTAAGTAAATATGCCCCTTTAACATATTAGTCAGTGAATATGCGAATATGTTCCCACAAAAAGGCTAGTAGGAGCAAATTTTCTCTGTAGGTAGTAATATAATGACGGTAATTTTTAGTATATATATACAATTGTTTTTGACACATTGGAGAACTGTATGCAATTTAAAGGAAGACCGCGAAGTCTCCATTGGATTTATTAGACTGCATTAACCATTCATGTCATTCTAAAATACTACATAGTCAGTTATAATATAACTAAATAAATCTATGGGTTAGAAAAACTATTAAATAACAACGATCCCAATAGATATATAAATAAGGGGTTCTATATGTGATTTTTTAGCATTTATGAGATATTTTATTTTTGATATTTATATGCACTAATATATTAAGGTTAACGAACAGGTAGAATGATCGCTGGGTGTGGACACATATGAGACAGGATCTCATTGGTCCGTTTATACACACACCTTAAAGTGATTAGAGGTATGGTAATGAGCGGCACTATAAAGCCGGTTTAAATGTGTATTGTTTTATGCCTGAGGAAACAGCCGATAGTGCTGAGAAACGCGTAGCAATTTTTAATCTGTGTACACTTTCCACCTGCTTGTATATGAAGGATTTTTCTAATACCAATGATTAAAGAAGTTTTGTGTTTTTAAATCATTGTCCGCCATTCCTTATCAAGCAAGGTGCTCATTACCATACTGCCGTGAAGTTACAAAAAGTCTGCTGGTGTACAGCTGGTGTACAGCTGCTGCGAGGAGAACGCTGCCTGTGAAAGAGCAAGCTGGTTGGCTCAGATAACCAGATCGTATCCACAAGCACACTGGTGTGCTCAGCCAAAGTGTGAGTACCCTGGATTAGAGTGGGCTGCATGTGTGGGGTCTTTTGAACTATCGATACACACAATGGTCGTCCTTTTCTATTTGTAATTTATACAGATCACTGATTTCACATCGGAGGAGAGGATCATTCTTACAGCCATTTGGAAACCGAATCCACTTGTTGGAATTTGTTGTGGACTTCTGGTGATCCATTAGACTATTTATGATAAAATTTGGACTATTTCACTATGCAAATTTAATGAGGTGTCACTTTCTATTATTATCATTATTATTAGCAATTCTTATATAATTATATTTTGATTGCATTCAGTTTGTAGTATTCATCCACACCTAGGTATATTATATTTGTTGTTTTTTGTTTTTTCAAGGTGTCACCAGACATACTAGCGCCCTCTTATGTGTTTTTACACATTGGGTTGTTCGCAGTCTGCATTGTGTAGTGTTTTCTAATTGTTCAAACTAACTGTTTCACTGCTGCGCCTCTCACAAAACTGGCCTTAGAGGGGACAATGGTATGTATACAAGTCTGTAAATGTGTATATATGTATATACTGTATATTTATATTAATGTTTTTATATGTGTAAATATTAATGCAGTTCTAAGCATGGGCCTGATGCTCAAGCAAGCCTTACCATTTCTGAGACGTGTGGCATGATTGCCCTAGATGATTTATATGCTGTAGGGGCCACTACAAGTGTTAATCCTGCTAAATTCCCCTCTTTCAAAGAGAAATCTACATTTTACCCTATACACTTCAATAGTTATACTCTACAAACATTCCAAAAAAGTGTAGAAAGGGGTCTCACAGATCTAGCTGAGAATTTAGTGTTTAAACATACTAAAAATAATCTAACAAAAATTTAAAGGGATAGCCTGAAACGACTACAAGAGAACGACAATTTAATCATCAAAGCTGCCAACAAGGGTGGCTTTATTGTGGTCATGAATAGCGATCAATTCATTAATGAGGCCCTTAGACAGCTTAATGATAAGGATCAGTATATTCGCCTTAGAGAGGATCCCTCTTTAAGGTATCAAAAGGAATTTAAACATCTCTTGGATGAGGGGAAGGATATTTGCATCATAGATGACAACACCTATACATACCTACTTTTCAGCAATTTTGTTATCCCTGTGTTTAATCACCTTCCCAAAATCCATAAACCAACTCCTAAGGGACAGGGTCATCCACTTGTAAGTGGTGGTCACAGTGACCCTGGGTCCACTTTTTTAACACTACGGTGTTATTTTATTAATCTTGTTTTTAAATAAAAACTGTTTTTATTCTATCACCATTTTGAGTGGACATATTCATCCTATTATCCTACCTGCCTTATACATCTCATCACCATTTTGTGGAGTTGCTATACTCTGGACACAGTTTTCAGCTGGGAGTTCAAGAGGTGAGCTGACATACCTCTCCAAATTGCCAGCCTGTTCCTACCAGCACATTGGTGTGCTTGCCCTAAATGTGAGTACCCATTTGTGGAAAAACATTAGAATTATAGCCATTGTATCCTGGATGATCCACACATGTAGTGCATGCCTTCTTATTGTTTTTCCAGTTCATTAATACCAAGAAACTGCTTTGGTTGGGGGTGAGCTGTTTACACCTAAATCTACAGCCTGTCACTACCAGCACATAAGTGTGCTCCTGGGATATGTGAGTACACATTTGGCTTCTGATTTGAATTTAACTCTTTATCTTGATGATACTACACATGAAGCGCCCCTCTGTTCCTTTTATATATTTTGTCTAGTATACCTGGATCCGCCAGAGGAGAGGAGGCAGCAATCCTGAACACTAATCCATTCTCATTTACAAAGAGGACTTTTATGATTATTTATATTTGAATCTCTCATTAGATTATGGTATCGTATATACAATCTGTATTAAAATTCTTTGTTATCATTGTATAATAACGCACCATCATCACAGAATTATATCGAAATCATCTTTAGTTGATCACTGTAGATAGCCACTATATCCTATATAATAAAAGACAAGAGTTTGTCTGAAGCCGTCATGCGCAGTTCAGACAAACTCTTGCCGCGAGGACCCGGCAGCAGCTCAGCTGTAGGATGCGCGCGAGGACCCGGCAGCAGCTCAGCTGTAGGAGGCGCGCGAGGACCCGGCAGCAGCTCAGCTGTAGGAGGCGCGCGAGGACCCGGCAGCAGCTCAGCTGTAGGAGGCGCGCGAGGACCCGGCAGCAGCTCAGCTGTAGGAGGCGCGCGAGGACACGGCAGCAGCTCAGCTGTAGGAGAGAGAGAGAGAGAGAGAGAGAGAGAGAGAACACGGCCCGTGTCAACGGGCTTTAGGACTAGTCTATTTATAATAGAATAATACTGCATAACCTCAATAGGATAATATAGCATTTAACAACTAGTTAGCTGTAATCTCTGAATGATTAGCCCCATTTGTGGCCAATCTTTTGAGACTAGTGCCCCCTATTTGTGACTAGAGCACACATTACCATAGGACTTTCATTTACACATGAGTTTAACAAATCTCAAATTAATTATTTGGATATAACTCTCACAGGCTCTACTCCTCCCAAGGGTGGCCGCATTGACATTAAAATGTATCGAAAACCCTCAGCTTGTAATTCCCTGCTGCATGCAAAGAGTGAACATCCCAATTGGGTTTTTAAAACTGTAGCAAAAGGACAGTTTATTAGAGAACGAAGAAATTGCTCTGACCAATTTAGCTTTCAAGAGCAAGCAGATGAATTTACTGATAGATTAGTATCCAGTTCCTACCCTGATCCAATGGTAAGAGGGATTAGGAAATCAGTTGAATCCAGGGCTAGAGAAGAGTTCTTGCTAAACAAGAACAGACATGGGACCAAATCAAGTAAAATAAAGTATGTTTGTCAAAGCGCCTAACCTGTCGGAGGCTGGGGTACTAGTTGAGAATATACATTTTTTCAAATTTTATTCATACAATATTTATAAATAACAATACAAAACAGTTCAAAAATCCATGGATCCATGTTATAATAAAACACCAATTACAGTGAATTTAAAACGCTGATTACAGTGATTTAGAACAATGGTAAAAACAGTTGCTTGAAACTTCTCAACAATTAACATAGACAGTTTAAAAGTTAAATTATGAATACAAGTTAAAATAATCTTAACCCTTATACACATTCATGCTGCGTATATTTTCCTGATGTTAGCAATATGTATATCTTCCTAGTGTTGTAACATATAAGCAGGATATTATGGCTAAGATTGAGGTGCTGAGATTAAAGTACTGAAATTGACTACGACTCAGATAAAGTAAGACCAGAGGTGGTCTATCTAATTCCTTTATCCCAGGTGTATATGTGAATTCCAAATTAAATAAATTGAAATTAAATAAAAATAAAAAGTGTCTTTGTCCCCATATTTCAAAAATTGTGTCCAAAAAAACTATCCAATTGGTATCCAAAAGTCCGATATGTTGGTGGGTAGAGGTGTCCAAGCAAAAAAGTAATTAATTCAAAATGAAAAAGCATAAGTTAAACCTCTATGGTTGCTTATAGTGAATCACAATATTGTGGGATCCAACCTCAAAGATTACATCAAATATCCAAATAAAAAAAATAAAAATAAAAATGAGAAATAAATGTTCAAAAATGTGAAAAATGTAAAAAAATGTAGGAGATGTAAAAATGTGAGGAATAGTGAGGTTTATATAGAAATAGTCTTCGCCTATATACTTCTTATTAGATGTGTGAACTCCTGTGTTCTTTTTAGGTGTAGAAAAGAACACAGGAGTTCACTCATCTAATAAGGAGTATATAGGCGAAGACTATTTCTATATAAACCTCACTATTCCTCACATTTTTACATCTCCTACATTTTTTAACATTTTTCAAAATTTTGAACATTTATTTCTCATTTTTATTTTTATTTGGATATTTGATCTAATCTTTGAGGTTGGATCCCACAATATTGTGATTCACTTTGAATATAAGCAACGATCGAGGTTTAACTTATGCTGTTTCATTTTGAATACATTACATTTTTTGCTTGGACACCTTCACCCACCCATGTAACAGACTTTTGGATACCAATTGGATAATTTTTTTGGACACAATTTTTGAAATTTCTACACAAAGACACTTTTTATTTTTATCTTTATTTCATTTCATTTTATTTTATTTGGAATTCACATATACATCTGGGATAAAGGAGTTAGATAGACCACCTCTGGTCTTACTTTATCTGAGTCGTAGTCAATTTCAGTACTTAAATCTCAGCACCTCAATCTTAGCACTAATATCCTGCTTATATGTTACAACACTAGGACGATATACATATTGCTAACATCAGGAATATACTAGCAACACAAATGTGTATAAGGGTTAAGATTATTATTATATATATTTTTTTAAAGTTTCAAAAACTTTTATTGAGTCATAAATAACATTCCAATAGAAAATCAACATAAACAAAGGTAAGTGGGGCACGCAGGTTCCTAACAGTCAAGTATATGATCAATATCACAAGTAGACAAATATCGTATATATATTATACATAGTGATAAGCTCTTATGATGATAAAAAAAAAGGAAAGAAAAAGAGAGTAAGGAAGAGTGGGAGAGGTAAAGGGAAGGTAACAGGGAGGGGGGGGGGGGAGAAGGGAAGGAAAGATAAGTTAATGTAGGGGAGGTAAGGCCCAATCTTGAAATGAACATCATGGGCTAGACATGACATTGGGTGCCCAGGAAATATCATATTGTGATCCCCAGTCTGCCCAGGTGAGTTCAAATAAGTCTGATTTGTTTAGGGTATAGAATATACTTTTTTTCCATCTTATATATGTACGCCATTGAATTTAATATCATGGACCAGCTTGGAGGGGTCATACTTTTCCATGATTTGGCAATTGCCGCTTTGGTTGCCGTTAAAAGGTATATGCAAAGATAAGCCTGATGTTTAGGTAAGGTGTGAATGCAATATGGAGGAGAGCATTAGAAGGGGATTTAGGGAGTATTATGCCGAGTCTAGATAGCACCCAAAAGCAGGTATTCCATAGGGGAGCGAGTTTGGGGCAGCTCCACCATATGTGTAAGGTGTCTCCTATCTGCTTACAGTTTCGCCAACACAGTGGTGAGGTAGATCCATACATTTTATTAAGTCTAGTGGGGGTGTAATACCAATGTGTTAACAATTTATAATATGTTTCAAACAGCGTGATACAGTGTAGGGCCTTCTTGGTAAGTGTAATAACAGTTTGCCATATTTGCGGAGAAATGGTGGATTCTAAGTATAGTTCCCATTTAAGTAAATGGGGTAGTTTATTTTCACTGTCTGTGTTACCTATTAGGGAGTAGTGCAGAGATAGGGGTTTACTTAATCTGTTACCTTGTTGCCAAATAGTTTCCCAAATTGTACAGGGACGAGATAGTTCAGGTTTAAATCCCCAACTGATCAGAAAGATCCTCAGTCTAATGTACTCAAATGTCATGTATTTGGGTAAAAGAGAGTCGATTTTTAGGTCTTCTAAAGTGTAAAAGTGCGGGTTCGAGGAGGAGGACCAGAGGTCCGAAACTACTTGTATGCCAATTTGAGCCCACTTCTGAGGGTGGGAGTCAGGCAGTCCTAGAAGAAGGCCCGTAAGGGAAGTGACCGGTGAGGGATGAGGGGCGATGTGGGGGTAATGTCTAATTCTGTCCCACATCGCGAGACATTCACATATTATGGGATTAGTAACATTCAGGGTTCTACGTGAGTGGGGGGGGGGGAATCCAGATTAGGTCCAATAGGTATGTGTGGTGTGGCAGCGAAGCTTGTTCTATCGCTTTCCATTTGCTTAAAGATTGTATTGCTCCCCATTGTGAAATATGTGTTAGCATTGCCCCTTCGTAGTAGCGAAAGATAGAGGGAGAGGCTATCCCTCCCCGGTGTAGAGGGCTCTGTAAAATTTTATGGGCTACTCTAGGAGATTTGTGTTGCCAAATATATTTTGTGAACTCACTTTGAAATTGGTGTAACAAGCATCTCGGTACTCTAATAAGGAGACACCTAAAGAGGTATGTAATTTTAGGCAAATATGACATTTTGAGAGCTGTGAGTCTGCCTATCCATGATATGTAAGTGTAATCCCATCTGTCTTTCTGTGTGCGCAGTTCAGATAGTAGAGGTAAGTAGTTATCTTTTATCATCTGTGGAATATTATTCAATATCTTAACCCCAAGGTGTGAGACATAATGATCAACACAGTTGACTTTATACTGGGTTTTCAAGTGTTCAGCTACTTCTTGGGGAAAGCCCCATGTGAAGACTTCAGTTTTATCCAAGTTTAGTTTATATAAAGACATATGGCCAAAGGATTCAAGAGTGTATTTTAGCTTTGGGAATGAGGATAGTGGGTCCGAAGAAAATATTGTGATATTATCAGCGAATAATGCTATTTTGTGATTTGTGCCATGTAGGGTAACCCCGTCCATCTTTCTATCTGATATAATTTGTTCCATGAGGGGTTCAATTGCTAGGGCGAACAGCAAAGGCGAAAGGGGGCATCCCTGCCTGGTACCATTATTAATTGGGAAGGGGAGTGAGTGAAATCCTAGACCTTTAACCATCGCTGTAGGGGTGGAGTATAGCATTTTGATAGCCATCAGGGTTTGTTCTGGGAAACTAAAGACCTTGATGACCTCCCATAGGTAACTCCATCGTATGCAGTCAAAGGCTTTCTCTGCATCGAGTGAGATGACAGAGAATGGTTTATTTAATCTGGTAGATTCAGTGAAGATATTAAGTAGGCGTCTGGTGTTATCAGGACCCCCTCTATAAGGTATAAACCCTACCTGATCTAAATCCATAAGGTGGGGGAGCAACATAGATATACGATTTGCTAACAATTTGGCATAGATTTTGACATCTAAGTTTATCAAAGAAATTGGCCTATAGCTAGAACAGAGGGATGGGTCTTTTTGAGGTTTTGGAATGGTTATTATTGTGGCTTCTAAGAACTCCTTATCAAATTTTCCTTCCTCCTTGGCCTGGTTAAAAAACCGCAGAAGCAAGGGTGCTAACTCATTGGCATAGGTCTTATAGAAAGACGCTGAATATCCATCTGGGCCCAGTGCCTTAAGTATTTAAGCTCTTGATTACATTCTTAATATCTTTAGTTGTAAAGGGGGCTATAAGGGACTCTCTGTGTTCATCCGAGAGAGAGGGGAGTCTCAGACGTTTCAGGAACACGCAAATGTCTGGATTGGTGGCTAGTGAATGACCTGCCTCCTTTTCTAAGTTATATAGGTTTGAATAAAATTTCTCAAAGCATCTACCTATCTGTGAGGGTAGTTGATAGGTCTGACCCCCAGACTGGATATGGTGGATTCTGGATATGCTTGTCCTTTTTTTAAGTTTATTAGCTAAGAGGGTATCTGCTTTATTGCTCTTATAATAAAAAAGTTGCTTCATCTTAAGAAGGTTAGCTTGAGTGCGTTTTAGTTATATTTGGCTGATATGGTTTCTAAGTGTCTTGATTTTTTCGGTGATGGTATTTGAAAGTGTTGACCGGTTAGAGGTCTCTAAGCGCCGTAGTTCTATGTGGGAGCAAGATAGGGGTAGGCCCGACAATTTCTTTAAGTATGCTTGTCTCCTTATAATGAGACCTCTAAAGGTGACCTTAGCAGCACCCCAGAGGGTATCATCTCTCACCTGATTATTGTCATTTATTTGAAAATAGGAAATTATATTTTTTCTAAGTTCTTCTTTAAAGGGGATGTCCAGAAGGACCTGATGGGGAAAGCGCCATGAGTACTTTGTGTTGTTATTCTCCATCGAGCGGAGGTCTACCGTGACAAAGTCATGGTCTGACCATGGACAGAGAGATATATTGGAGCTCTTAACCAGGTCCAGAGTTTCCGCTGAGCAGAATATATGGTCCAGTCTAGTATATGTCCTATGCGGGTGAGAAAAGTGGGTGTAATCTTTGTCCCTGGGGTGGAGTGATCTCCAGATATCATAATAGTTAAATTGCGTAATTATTTGACGGAATTTGATAGAGAGTTGTGTGGTGTGGGAAGTCTGTTTTATGCGTCTAGTGGATTTTCTGTCAAGAGTTGGGTCCCAGATCATATTAAAATCTCCCGCCACTATGACTCTACCTACTTTAACCCGGTCAACTGTAAGGAGAATTTGTTTGAGATGCTTAGGTTGGTGAGAGTTGGGGAGATAGACGGATACTAGTGTGTAACTGACATGGTCTAATTTACACACCAAGATAAGAAATCTAGCTTGAGGGTCTTTTATGACCTGGATTTGTTCATAGGCTGTTCTTTTATGGATCAGGATTGCGGCACCTCTGGCTTTCTGTGGAAATGGGACATACTCTAGTGTATTATACTCCTTTGATATTATGTGATGGGGTTTATCAGGTATCCAATGTGTCTCCTGAAGAAAGACCACATCCGGATTGTGGTGCCTGAGCGATCTGGCCAGGAAGCTAAGTTTATGTGTGGAGTTTAAGCCTCTGACATTGTGTGTTAAAATCTTGAGAGTGGACATGGGAATCAATAACAAATTGTATGAGTAGTTAGGGGTGGGTTAAATGAGTAGGAGATTAGAGAGGTGGGATTTGACGGAAATAGTCTGCCTCAGTGGAGCCCTAGCGTGGGCTTCTGTTGGGGGGGAGAAAACAACAGTGAAGAGCAAGAGTCAACTATGTTAACCCCGCTCCACAGACATGAGAAAATTTAAGCATGCAAAAAGTGCCATGTAGGCAGAATAACACAAAAATAGCAGTGCAAAATTCAGACTTAAACATAATAAGTTTCATAAAGTGCATGTAAACCTGTATACTAACATTAACTGTACAAATATATTTCCATCAGTGGGTCTAGCAACATTTTAGGTTAGGTTGGTCCCACAGACGAAAAGTTAGAAGTGATAGTGTTCAAGTTGAACTCTAGGATGGGATCACCTTAGATCTTTTTGCTCGCTGCTCCTTAATGGGGCACTCAGGAGCAGAAGCTCTTAGTTTCGGATTGACAGCCTGTGGTGGAGGAGAAAGTACTGAGTGAAGACCCCAGCAAGGAGAGCCAGACCCTGAGGAAGAGTAGAGATTACATGAGATTGGTTATCTTTTGTAACTACTAGATTCATGGGGTATCCCCAACGGTATTTGATGCCAGCTTTCCTAAGGGCTGAAGTGACCGTTTGGTAAGTCTTGCGGTATTGCAAAGTGTGCGCAGATAAGTCAGGTAAAAGCAGGATGTCGCCAAACTTCTCTGAAAGGGCTGATTTCTTAAAGGCAGCCTGCATCAACCTATCCTTATAGACATAACTATGGAAGCAGACTATTACATCTCATGGTTTTTCCGTGGGAACGGTTCTAGATCTTAAGGCCCTATGGGCTCTTTCCATAGTATCCACCATTCCTTCTGGGGAGCCCACCAATTCCAAGTAGAGTTCTCTTAGGAAAGCTTGTAAGTCAGGAGTCCCGACACTCTCCGGAATCCCTCTGAACCGTATGTTGTTTCTACGGGATCTATCCTCAATATCAGCCTTTTTTTTTTTTTTTTGTAAATAATTTTTTTATTGAGGTTATGCAACAATACAAAAAAAAAACATCATACATTGATATGCTTACAATAGTAAATGCGCTTCAGTCAGTTGTGAATATACATTTTCGATCATAAAAAGACAGTAGAAATCATAGACAACAAAAATTGTAGCAATGTCTAACATCAAATAAGTTTCTCAAACCTCTAGATTTTTATATATATTCGCAAAACTGGCTGACTAGTGAGAAGGCCTCTCATGGACCTATTGGCTGTGTTAAAGTGAAATAATATATAAAATAGTCAGATCTGCGGCCACTATTGGGCCTAAGGATAGCTCATAGTAAAAATATTATGGGTGGGGGAGGAATTCCAGCGGATAAGCACCGCTTATTGAATAAGGGGGAGTGTGGAGGGGCGGAGCCATATAGGAAAGTTTCTTGAGTATCTAAGGGGCAGGTATAAGGCAGAATATCAGTGAGAATTCTATGGCATTAAAAAGCTTAAAGTTTGCTGGGGTTTAATTATCATCTTGAATATCCTGGATAAGAGTGTATTAACTTAACTAAATAAAGAGAACATTAATAGAATAGGACCTACACAAAAGAGGGCAGACGTGCACTAATCAATACTAGTAGCAGTCACTAGACATATAGGTAATAAAGAGCAATCAGATCGCTGTTAGGCCAGAACATATATGCGTTTAGGTTATATAGTCACTGTGAGTGTCTCAGCAGGCTCCATTAGCTGAGATAGCAAGTTCAAATGTGACCCTTAATATGGGAGGAAAAACAAAACAACAGTTCAAAAGATACTTTTTGGAATAGGTTGACACAGCTAAATATTAAATACACAGGCCATAGTGCTTAATAGATAAGGATAGACATATCTTATTCTGACTGCAGATCTAGGGAAAGAAGGTGAATTCCAATGCAGTAGTAAGTACTAGCTAAAAGGTAAATAAGTGGCATGAAGCACAATTGGGTCAGCATAGTAATTTACAAAAAACTCTGCAGAAAGATATGACTGCCATAATATAAAGTAGGGGATAGACATATTATCAAGCAATAAGTAATGCACTAAAATAACACATCAATAAATGGTAGCTTAGTCATTTAGAGACCTAAAAGCTTATGAGACAACTCTTATAACAATAAATAATACCCTGAACCTGTGCCTAAAAAAGATTAATAAAAGTTTTCCTAAATTATACCTTGAAATGAATAGCTTCGTTAGGCATTAGTACAATTTAATAAGACCAGTAATTCTATACTTAGAAGTTTGTTATCTTCTCCTTAGGTTACTATCAGGCATGATAAGTTGTAGCGTGATAGATATGTTGAATAAAGTTTAGGTGTCTAGTCATCGTAGTTAAAGGGTATCAGTAACCTACTACTATAAAATGTGGTGTAGTGTATCAGAAGGTCTATTCCCCATAACGCTGGGATGATTAAAATCTGTCATGAACTCTCTGCGTAGGATCAAGTCTAGTAGGCATGAACAAGCAATAGTAACTCTATTGGGAGAGTACTCTGCTAGTATATAGAAAGTATTGTCATAATAGAGATGAACCTCACATATAAATGTAGAACATTATAACGCTTAATGTAACTGGTAAGGGGATTTACCATTATACAACTTTAGGATCAGTATATCCAATTAAAATATAAAATGGAAGTGGACCCAAAAAGAAACCTATAAACTACAGCAGTAAACAAGCTTGCTCATAATAAGCAGCAATATAGGGTGGTTGCCTGCATTAAGATTGCTAAAACCAGATATTTCCATGCAGCTATCTGTATAGTCCTAATACACAAATAATGTTGTTAGGGTATATTGAGCCTTATAGCCATATATACATGTGAAGATCTTGGTGGGTGATAGATTATAAGGAGCCGCCAGGGGAGCTAAGACGTTACGTGCATTAACTATATAAATAAAAATATATGTCACAGTAATAGCAGTTCACATAGGTATTCAGGACTGACCTAAAAATTAGAAAAACAAGCAGTATATTAACTTATCCAAATATCACTTGTTAAACTTGTCTACTAGTAGAGATAGAGTATGACAAAAAATATACAGTATCATAAAACACTTAAGAAGACAGTGAACAGTTATATCTAATGACTATAAAACAAACATTTCTCAATCTGATGTCCAACTCTTCCTAATTACAGGGCCGTGAGAGTAGAAGAACATAAAACATTTAGCCGCCATCTTAGAAAGTTCCCAGAGCCAATATATATCTGCAGCCCAGTCATTTAAACCTTGTCTATTTTGTCCATGGTCGTATGTAGAATCAAACATCCTACTGTAAATCACTAGGTGTGCATATAATGTTTGGAGCACGCAAAGTCTTTAATACAAGCTGCACGATATATGAAGACAAAAACAGATCTGTCCATTAGCCTATACCGGCTCTTCTAGTGTAAATGCAACACAGGAGAACTCGCACAGGGTCCCTTCGTTGTGGGGTAAAAGACAAAAAGTTACCATATGGGCAGATCATGAGTAGACACGCAAGCCTTTTTGGGAGAGATCGATCTCTGCGGACATGAGTCAGTAGCGGTTCCCACCTCTGCTTATCCTTGATGAGGCGCCTCACTGAAATCTTTGCCGGTTCTTCTGTCCCATATAAGATAATATCGGAAAGTGCTGTGAGCGGACGATATATGCGCTCTGACCTCTGCACACAGGAGCCTTCTACACCGCACGGTGCCTTAGTAGTGTTAGGGCTTGGGGACATGTGTAAGCTTAGATGAAGAAGTACACCGGGTATATGGTACTGCAGCGCTTTGTTCTGGGGAGTTTCCACTATACCCGTCGGACTAGCCGTCATGTGAAGTGTGTTGTCCATTTCCAGTTACGTCGGGTCACCTCCTTCATAGCCGCCTAAGATACAGATCGGGTCTCCTCCGGGCTGCTCCGCCTATGATCGTGTGGGGTAAGGCTGGGCAAGCAGCGGATCCTCTGTCAGGCCCTCCATGTGGGCCTCATATTGAGGTAGGTAGGTAGCGCCATCTTGGTTTCGTAGCTCCCTAAAGACGGACCGTAGACTGCTGAAATGACTGTCAGCTTTGTCCAATAAGCCAGCCAGCAGTGTAGTTAGATGCACAGAAATGTCTTCCATCTTAGGGGTAATGTAAGGTGACAGGATAGGTTCTCAACCTTCAATATATTAAAGTTTTAACTTTCAGGCTACAGGAGCACAGCTAAGTTACGTCTGTCTCCTTTGGCAGTTGGCCCCGCCCCCCAAGATCAGCCATTTTAATCTCCAGATGGGTTAGTTGTTCCGACTGATTTTCAGTATAAGATAGCATACTGGTTTGATCAACTGCCAAATCATCTTGTTTACGCTTGAGTGCATCCACTCTTTCTCCTAATTCCGAAATATCATTTTTCAATTCTGCAGAGGATCGCTGGATCTCTTGCGTGATAGAGCATGTCTGGTTGGCGAGCATCTTCTGTAAAGTAGACTTTGTGATGTAATGATGTGATGGTGTCACCGAGCATATGCTCGAATGAGATTCTGTATCTAATTATTCAGGGTCACTTAGCTCTGTGTTTTGATCAGCAATGGGTGCTTTTCCAGATTGAGTAAAGTGATCATATACTGTCTTTTTATTAACAGTAGGGGTCTTCACTTGTCTTCTAGACATATGAGGCATGTCTCCAATATTTTAGGGACTATTTCCTGAAAAGAAATTTGGTTATGCAAAGGCACTGCTAGTTTGTCTTGTAGTTAGGGAGCACTCCCAGCTATGAGAGGTTATCCCAATTTACATATATTTATTGCAGAGCAGGGATAGCTGACATCCCCTCAAGCCCTAGGACATCTTGATTTTATCAGGAGTTGAGTAAGAGAACTCTCAGCCCCAAGCAGGGGGGCAACTATCTGTAAATATCCCTAGGCCAAAGGGGACCTTCGGGTATAGTCCAGAGGGTTACTGTGGGATAATAATGGACCCCCTCTCAACTCTGGGAATAGGGGATACGACCAAAAGGAAGGGGAAAAGTAAAATGGAAGTGACCAGCTCAGACAAGCTGAGCCGGAAAGGGAGAGTTTTAA
This sequence comes from Bombina bombina, assembly GCF_027579735.1. Taxonomy (NCBI): domain Eukaryota; kingdom Metazoa; phylum Chordata; class Amphibia; order Anura; family Bombinatoridae; genus Bombina; species Bombina bombina. The sequence continues at coordinate 280,625,112 of NC_069506.1, read as the reverse complement.
GGGGGCCCCGCAATTTCCAATGTACACAGAAAAAGAGTAGTTTAAGTATGACCCTCAGTGCAGTTAGACCTTATGACATAAAATGTAGTGATAAGTAGTACAAGATTAAAACCCTGTGGGAGCAAGGTCAGAGGTTAAACAGCAAAATGACACTACAGTTTGGGGTATTACCCCAAATACAATCAGGCTGACGCAGCAGCTGTTAGATTATAGAAACAACTTGGTGATGTCTTCTCCAATAGTCCCTTCTAGGGTCTCCAAGGAAGGGGGGGTCAAGCTTTTGGGATCTGTATGTTAACCACAATAAGATAGGGGTAAATCCAGATTAGGGATGGGCCTGAATTTGAGAGTCTTTTCACTATGAGGTATAGGTACTTAGATCCTTTTTGTAGGTGGTAGTTAGATCGAGGTGAGGAGCAATGTTCCCAAGGAAGTCAATTAAATTTAGGCTAAAGGGCATTAAAGCTCTCCAGTAGGTGTCTTAGGAGGGTCTGTTAAAGCTGTGGGATAAGCTAGGTCAGGTGTGTCACCCAGTGAGCCTCTCTGTGGTGCTGTTTTAGCAATGATTGTATGGAGTGTTTTTGGAGCTAGAGGATTCAGGCAGTAGTCTTATGTCCAACTCAAGTGCTCTCATTAACAATAGGACCTAGTAAGTCAGGGAGAGGGAGTCCTGGTGTCCCCCTACACTGTAGGGCTGGAGAGATGACAATCAGGTACAGGAGGTATGTTAAGAGTGAAACCAGTTCCAGCTGTGCCAACATTGTTATATACGTTGTATTGCTTGGTAGGTAAGTGTGGGAACCTGGCCATTAAGTACAGGGTGACAGGCAGGAAGTTTAGGACCGCTAGAGCTCCTGTGTAGAAAACTCTCAGTTTGGCCCCAAGGACAAAATTCAGGCTGTGGCCTGATGTGACTGGTGTGGGTCATAGTATGGCGAGATTATGTATGCCTGTGGCACATAAAGTGTGTAGGAGATATGGAGTGTGGTCTGTAGGGTGCAAAAGGAAGGTCTCACCCAATAATGTCCCAGGATGAAGGTCTTCAAGTGTCGTTGCAGGATAGGGGGTCCCAGGTTCAGCGAATATGAAGCTGTGTGGCGGGTAGGCCGTAGGGTTAAAATGGGGGCCATTTGCGCCTCTGCAGACTCCGACTGTTTCTCTGGACCTCCTATGAGTGGTGTGCTGCGGGGTCTCAAAAGCGATGCAGTCCCCTCCCAGGCCACTCCACCTGCTCACCTCTGGAGTCTGTCTCTGCATGGTTATATGCTCCTGATGCCTGTGGTGGTAAGTCTAGACCACGTGGGAGACTCGACAAGCCAGATCTTGATCTCAGCTCGACACCAGATCCAAGGTGTACCTGTGAAGCTTTAAGCTGCTCCGGAGCGGAGCTCCGACCCTCTGGAGCAGTAACAGCAAGTGTAGGTGGGTATAGGGAGGTGATCGTTAGGATCACTATCAATCCAAAGTCCCGTTTCTGGTGTAGGGTTGTTAGCACAGGAGATCAGTTGTGGGCTAGATGGGGCAGGGTAGGGTCAAAGTGATAGCAGTAGAAGAGCCGTGCAAAAGTAACATAGCCTCTGGAGCGGATCCCCGGCACTCCGGAGGTGAAGAGGCCCAGCTGGCGTGTTATGTGTCCCTGTAAGTCAGAGTTCACTTTGGGCTATATGGAGAATATAAATTAAGCTGAATCTGCTCTCAAATAGGTCTGGTTTCTTCTTCAGATCTTCGTTGGGGATATGCACCTCCAACTCTGACACTAATATCAAGATGTGTCCGCGAAAAAAGATTATTAATCTTGTTTTTCTCCCGGAGCTCTTCACACAGATGTCTGCTCTGAATGGCGGTTAACTCCGCCCCCCGGTTAAGATTATTTTAACTTGTATTCATAATTTAACTTTTAAACTGTCTATGTTAATTGTTGAGAAGTTTCAAGCAACTGTTTTTACCATTGTTCTAAATCACTGTAATCAGTGTTTTAAATTCACTGTAATTGGTGTTTTATTATTACATGGATCCATGGATTTTTGAACTGTTTTGTATTGTTTTTTTAAATATTGTATGAATAAAATTTGAAAGAATTTATATTCTTGACTAGTACCCCAGCCTCCGACAGGTTAGGCACTTTGGCATACATACTTTATTCTACTGATTTCCCTTGTGACAGCTAGGTGTCAATAACCAGAGCTACAGGGTACATATTGCTAAACCGGCGCTAGGCGAACACCATCTTTAAACTTTGTACTTTACCAAATCAACTAATTAGGCAAACAAAAGGACCTTCATTACTACTTATAGCGACCAATTCCACCAAATCTGCAGAATAATTAAAAGATATTTTTCAGTGCTGTCTGCAGATCATGATCTAGTGGACATTGCCAGAAGTGGCTGTTGCTTTGCATACAGAAAAGGTCTAACAATAGGAAACAAATTTTCCCTTACGTGCTTGAGAACTGTCTAGGACTGATACCCAGAGCTCATGGCACTCTACTAAGGGGGTTTATAGATGTCACTTTTTAAACTGTAAGGCTTGTGAGTTTGTACAGTTGGGGGATGGTTTTTCTAGTACAAATACTGGGATCCATTATACCCACAAGATGTGCTACAACTCTATAGCGACTTATGTTATATCTATTGACTTGTATACACTGTAACCTACAATATGTAGGTATGACCTCAAGGGAGATCAGATCCCGGATACAGGAACATATATGTAACATAAAAACAGGCACATTGACTACAACCCTCATTACTCATTTTAAATATGTTCATGACAAAAAACAGATCAGTTAAGGTGGACCATCATTGACCATGTACCCAGATTGAAGCATGGGGGTGACAGGGATCTACAACTTGCTAAACAATAGGTCTTTTGGATTCTCACACTTAAGACCAAACAACCGCTGGGACTCAATAGTGAATATGACCTTATCATTTTTTGCCAGTGAATGCCTATCTGAGCAACTGAATAATAATAATAATTTAAAACGCCATTAGTATTTATCACCCAAAAAACATATACGTTAAACCCTAAATTAGAAGCCTAACATGGGTGAGGACTTTATTTAAACAAACAATGACTATCATCACCCATGTCTTTCGATCTACTAAACAAACGTTCATCTCTTCTTCATAGATAGAGGCAGTTCAGTACAATACTAATATGTACTAAATTAAGTTTAACTTGTAACACTGTAACTGTGTCATACTCATCTGTCCATTCTCTTTCCACATTTGAGCTTATAAGGGAATTGATAATAATCAATGTATATATATTGCTTTAAATTTCAATTAGCAAGATAGGACGATGTATTTTGTTTTTAACCAATCAGAGTGTGTTACTGGTTTTAAAATGCACAGGTGTTACTACCAGTATTCAAGCTATGACTACGGCATGACAGCTGAAACGCGTCGGCAGATCTGTCAGACACACCATCCGATTTTTGTTCTGCTTGTACCTGTTTTAGTGAATTCAATAAAATAAACCACTCCGGGCGCTATCTTTTTCTAAATATAAATGTGCACATATAAATATATAAACATATAAACACATATATAGATATATACACACACACACATATATAAATTCAAATATATTTAACCCCTTCACCACCAGGAAAAACATGCCCAAAATACTGAAAATGTGTTAGTATTTTTGCTATCGCTTCATTTAAACAGAAATAGAGCCCATTTTGGTATATTTCATGTCACCATTAACTTTTTCACAAATTTGGGTTTCAAACTGAAATTATTTGCATACTGCTTGTGCAGTCATAACACAAATGGTTGTAAAAGCCTCTCTGGGATCCCTTTTGTTCAGAAGTAGCATATGTATGGCATTGCCATTGCTTTTTGGTAGTCAGAAGAACGCAAATTGCAGATGCACATCACACTTCTGAAATTCCCTGCAGTGAAGGGGTTAATTAGTTAGCTGGTACTAGTATTGTAATTTAAGGAATACCCTCCCACCTGACACTTTCTACCTTCCTGATCCCTCCCAAACAGCCCCCCCCCCCCCAACCCACACTGCTCACCACCAACTTAGGTACTGGCAGACAGGCTTTTCTTTTTCTTCTTTTTTTCCTGCAGTGTAGGGATCTCTCCTCAACCCTCCCACCACCTTGATCCCTGCCAAACAGCTCTCTAACCCTCCCCCTCCCACTAGTGGCAGCCATCTTAGGTATTAGCAGCTGTCTGCCAGTACCCAGTTTATAGTCTATCACTATATTACTGTAATGTAGGGTCTCCCTCCCCCATATTTATTTTGGTAGCGTAGGCCTTATCCCTTCATCTCCCATCAACTGATGTTCCATAGTGTAGGTTCTTGCCCCATGCCTCCCCCAAAACAAAGTTTCTGTAGTGTAGGGTCCCTTTATGTTATTCTGTATTGTAAAGTTTAGTTTGTAATTGGTACCCATGAAGATGCCTCGTACATTTACAGGTACCAGGGACATATTTTAGCCTATGCCTAGGGCAGCACAAATTCAAAGGAACCATTTTATGACATGATATATTATCATTCCTGTAGTTTTACTACAACAAGCAGCCTAATTAACCCCTCTGGGTTCGTATTACAGGGATCCTCTGATCTCCACTGATATCATTTATTAATTAGCCATAGACATTAATAGTAGGACATCCCACTGATGAAATCTGTAGAAAGGTTTAGTTGAATCAAAAGGAAGACCGAACTGGGTGCCACTCACTGGCATCAGAAGGATGACCGAACTCGGTGCCACTCACTGGCATTAGAAGGGTGACTTAACTGGGTGCCACTCACTGGCATCAGAAGGATGACCAAACTGAGTGCCTCTCATTGGCATCAGAAGGGTGACTTAACTGTGTGCTTCTAACTGGCATCAGAAGGATGACCGAACTGGGTGCCTCTCATTGGCATCAGAAGGATGACCGAACTGGGTGCCTCTCATTGGCATCAAAAGGATGACTGAACTGGGTGCCTCTTATTGGCATCAGAAGGGTGCTTTTAACTGGCATCAGAAGGGTGACTTAACTGGGTGCTTCTAACTGGCATCAGAAGGGTGACTGAACTGGATGTCTCTTATTGGCATCTGAAGGGTGACTTAACTGGTGCTTCTAACTGGCATCAGAAGGGTGACTGAATTGGATGCCACTCATTGGCATTAGAAGGGTAACTGAACTAGGTACCACTCACTGGCATCAGAAGGGTGACTGCATTGGGCTACTTTTGTGTAATTGTTGGTTATTCTGTGGTTATTATGTATATGAGTAATTAGTAAATATATTTGTGTTATTATCGGGTACTTCTGAATAATTTCTGGATATCCTTTTGTAAGTAGGCGGTATCTTTGAGTAAATAATTTGTATTTTTATGTAATCATTTGATATTTTTGTGTAATCGCTTAGTATATTTGTGCAATTGCTGAGTACCTTTGTGTAATTGTTTGGTATCATTGTATAAATACTCGGAACCTTAGTTTATTTGCTTAATTAGTGAACATATTTGTGTAATTACTGGGTATATTTGAGTAATTACTGGGTATATTTGTGTAATTACTGGGTATATTTGTGTAATTACTGGGTATATTTGTTTACTGAAAATATTTGTTGGTTTAATTACTGGAGATATTTGTTTAATTACGGAGTATATTTTTTTGTTTAGTTACTGGAAATATTTATGTAATTACTGAATATATTTGTGTATTTACTGAAACGATTTGTTTGTTTAAAGGGATGCTAAACCCACATTTTAGGTTCAGCACCCTGAATAGCGCTTGCTTATTGGTGACCCCATTCAGCCAACCAATAAGCAAGCATAAGCCAGGTTCTTATTCAAAAAATGGGCCTGCTCCTAAGTTTACATTACTTTTTTTTAAATAAAGATAGCAAGAGAACAAAGAAAAATTGATAATAGGAGCGAATTAGAAAGTTGCTTACAATTGCTCTATCTGAATCATTAAAGAAAAAATGTGAGTTTAGTATCCCTTTAATTACTCAAAATATGTGTTTAATTACTGAGTATATTTGTTTAATTACTGGAAATATTTGTGTAATTACTGTGTATATTTGTTTGTTTAATTACTGATAATATTTCTGTAATTACTGGGTATACTTGTTTAAATACTGAAAATATTTGTTTAATTACTGGGTATACTTGTTTAATTACTGGAAATATTTGTTTAATTACTGAGTATATTTGTTTAATTACTGGAAATATGTGTGTAATTACTGGGTATACTTGTTTAATAACTGTAAATATTTACTGTTATAAGTACTGGCCCTGTGTATATTTGTGTAATTATTGAGTATATTTGTGTGATTACTGGTATATTTGTTTAAAAACTGGATGCTTTTGTCTAATTACCAAGTATATTTGTGTAATTACATCAACAATTTACTTTTCATTTGGACAGGCTCGGCTAAGGAGGCAGATGATTTTGTTGCATCTCTTAATCTCAATGATTGTTGTCTGGAATTTACATATTTTTGTGATCAATCAAGAGTACCATATCTAGACCTAACACTAGAGGGTGATTTATGCAACAACAATTTCAATACTGAACTCTATTCCAAGCCCATTAAATCCAATACTCTTCTTCATGCAAAGAGTCTACACCCAAAGTGTACGGGTTTTGGCATGATAAAAGGAGAGTTTATCAGGCTGAAACGAAACTGCTCTAGCAATGACAAAATTTTTGTCGGAAAGTGCTTTGTTACAACCAAAATTTCTCGCAAGAGGATATAACATTTCTGTGATTAAAAATGCATTGCTACAGGTACAACGTCTAGACAGATCCTCCCTTTTGAAAGATAAGACCTTAATCAGAACTAACACTTCAAAAGATGATAAGACTATTTTCAGCACCAAGTTTTGCAGGCAATATGATGAAATTGTCAGGATTGTCAAAAACAATCTTCCAATTCTTATGGGTGATGAGATACTCAACCCCATAGTGAAACAAGGTTTCCATTTTGATTCTAGATGAAATCAAACACTGGGAAATCGCTTGTCTCCTAGTATGGTCTGCAGTAAACACACAAAGTAGCTGGTTAACAGCAAAAGGTAATTTTAAATATAGTAAACCTAATTGTAAAGTATGCGGACATACTTTGATATCTAAGCATTTCCAATCTTGTGCTACACAGAGAATCTACAATGTAGATTATTGTTCAAATTGTAGAACTTAATATGGGATCTACTTGGTCACATGTCAGGCCTGTAACCTTCAATACGTAGGAATGACGACCAGAGAGGTCAGAGTCAGGATTAGGGAACACCTAACAACATATCTTCAATCACTCCATGCTCAGCTTTAGCAGAACATTTCATAGGGAAACGTGACTGTGATGTTCAAACTTTCAAATGGATTGTTATAGCTCATATTCGTCGACCACTCAGGGGGGTAATCGGGATGCTATCCTGTCTAAAAGGGAGGCATTCTGGATATTCACCCTGAGAACAAGGGTGCCTCTTGGTTTTAATATTGACTCTGACATTATAAATGTCTGAAATTAAGGTCTATTCAGCATTTTACCAATTTTATTATTTTTTCAACTTACATTAAATAGTCTAATAACACAATTACATTTTTTTTCGACTGTTGATTGCAAACCATTAGCACAGCTAATTTATTTTAGGTAACATTACAGTGACTTACCTATATGTTTTCCTATTTACTCTTTTGACTCTATTGAGAAATACATTCCAATAGACATAGATCCTCTTTCTGGTCAATCTATCTAGTTGGTCTTTATTGCTTAGACAACAGGGTCTATAATATTCCAGGATTCTATTATGTTCACATGTTTGCATGAACTTTTACTGACACTGGGGGGGTGAATATATGTTTGGTAAAGACAGTGATGTTTTTTGCGTGTCTGATGCCCCCAAGAGACTAGTGCAAGGATTGGGAGGAGTTTTTTTAAAAGGTAAAAAGGTATTTTGTTTTCTGTTTTTTCCTTTCCCTCACTATGTTTTATTTTTCCTACTTTCTCTTGTGGGCACCTGATTTAATGCAGGATTTGTCACTTGTTATAGTACCAATAACTTATTTTGAGAAACATTTTGGTTCCTTACTATAACAGTATTAGTTCCTTAATTAAAGGTTGTTATCTTTAAAATGGAGCCATTTTTACATTACTGACTCCATTGCACAGACAAGGAATTCTAGCATGCTCACATTGTACTATTGTTTATATATTGGCTGTACATGTTTTTGTCTTTGACTGTGTATTTTTCCCTGTTGCAAATAAATAGCATACTAAGTGTTAATGATAAGGGGGAGTTTACTTTACTTCCCAATTTGATCATCAACTAATTGATCACCCAATCAGCTACACCCTGAGGATATATACATGTTTAGTTACATTATGTTTCTAGGTCACAGATGAAGGAGTGAGCCGAAACGCGTCTGGCCCCCACTCTACATGTAGAATTTTTATCATCATGTTTTTATCTTCCATGCAATAATTAATAAAGCTTTTTCCTTGTTTCTACCCATGACCCGCTTTTTTTGGTGCTTTCTATATTTGTGTAATTACTTGGTTTATTTGTAAAATTACTCAATGTTTTTGATTAATTACTGGGTATATTTGTGTAATCACTGATATATTTGTGTAATTACTGGGTATATTTGTGTAATTACTGCGTATATTGTTAAATTACCAGGTATATTTGTGTAATTACTGGATATATTTGTTTAATTACTGCGTATATTGGTTTAATTACTGGGTATATTTGTGTAATTACTGGATATATTTGTGTAATTACTGAGTATATTTGTGTAATTACTGCATATATTTGTTTAATTACTGGGTATATTTGTGTAATTACTGGGTATTTTTGTGTAATTACTGAGGATATTTGTTTAATTACTGGGTATATTTGTGTAATTAGTACATATATTTGTGTGATTACTGGGTATATTTGTATAATTACTGCATATATTTGTTTAATTATCGGTATATATGTTTATGTACTGGGTATATTTGTGTAATTACTGCATATATTTGTTTAATTACTGGATATACTTGTGTAATTACTGGGTATATTTTTTTGTATTTATTGCATATATTTGTTTAATTACTGGGTATATTTGTGTAATTACTGGGTATATTTGTTTAAATACTGAAAATATTATTATTATTCTTTATTTATAAAGCGCCGACAGATTCCGCAGCGCTGCCCATGGGTACAAGGATAACAGTGCAGTGGAGAAACAATACGATAAGACACAAAATTTTACAGACAAATACAGGGGGAATTGAGGGCCCTATTCTCGTGGGAACTTACAATTTGTATAATTACTGGAATTGTTTGCATAAGTACTGGGTATATTTGTGTAATTACCAGGAATATGTATGTAATTATTGAGTATATTTGTGTGATTATTGGTATATTTGTGTAATTATTAAGAATATTTTTGTGTAATTACTGTCTCTATATATAAATATTATATATCTGTGTCTGATCACCTTTGTGTAATTACTGTATCTATATACATATTAGATATCTGTGTCTGATCACCTAATTACTGGATCTATTATGTAAATATTAGATATCTGTATACGATCACCTTTGTTTAATTACTGTATCTATATAAATATTAGATATCTGTGTACAATCACCTTTATGTAATTAATGTATCTATATAAATATTAGATATCTTTGTACGATCACCTTTGTTTAACTACTGTATCTATATAAATATTAGATATCTGTGTACAATCACCTTTATGTAATTACTGTATCTATATAAATATTAGATATCTGTGTATGATCACCTTTGTGTAAATACTGTATCTATATAAATATTAGATATCTCTGTCTGATCACCTTTGTGTAATTAGTGGATCTATGTAAATATTAGATATCTGTGTACGATCACCTTTGTGTAATTACTGGATCTATATAAATATTAGATATGTTTGTACAATCACCTTTGTGTAATTACTGTATATAAATATTAGATATCTGTGTCGGATCACCTTTATGTAATTACTGGATCTATATAAATATTAGATATCTTTGTATGATCCCCTTTGTGTAATTACTGGATCTATATAAATATTAGATATCTGTGTCTGATCACCTTTGTGTAATTACTGGATCTATATAAATATTAGATATCTGTGTCTGATCACCTTTGTGTAATTACTGTATCTATATAAATATTAGATATCTGTATCTGATCACCTTTGTGTAATTACTGTATCTATATAAATATTAGATATCTGTGTCTGATCACCTTTATGTAATTACTGTATCTATATTAATATTAGATATCTGTGTCTGATCACCTTTATGTAATTACTGTTTCTATATAAATATTATATATATTTGTACGATCACCTTTGTGTAATTACTGGATCTATATAAATATTAGATATGTTTGTACGATCACCTTTGTGTAATTACTGTATATAAATATTAGATATCTGTGTCTGATCACCTTTATGTAATTACTGGATCTATATAAATATTATATATCTTTGTACGATCACCTTTGTGTAATAACTGGATCTCTATATAAATATTAGATATCTGTGTCTGATCACCTTTGTGTAATTACTGTATCTATATTAATATTAGATATCTGTGTCTGATCACCTTTATGTAATTACTGTTTCTATATAAATATTAGATATATTTGTACGATCACCTTTGTGTAATTACTGGATCTATATAAATATTAGATATGTTTGTATGATCACCTTTGTGTAATTACTCTATATAAATATTAGATATCTGTGTCTGATCACCTTTATGTAATTACTGGATCTATATAAATATTATATATCTTTGTACGATCACCTTTGTGTAATAACTGGATCTCTATATAAATATTAGATATCTGTGTCTGATCACCTTTGTGTAATTACTGGATCTATATAAATATTAGATATCTGTGTCTGATCACCTTTGTGTAATTACTGGATCTATATAAATATTAGATATATTTGTACGATCACCTTTGTGTAATTACTGGATCTATATAAATATTAAATATGTTTGTACGATCACCTTTGTGTAATTACTGTATATAAATATTAGATATCTGTGTCTGGTCACCTTTATGTAATTACTGGATCTATATAAATATTAGATATCTTTGTACGATCACCTTTGTGTAATAACTGGATCTCTATATAAATATTAGATATCTGTGTCTGATCACCTTTGTGTAATTACTAGCTCTATATAAATATTAAATATCTGTGTCTGATTACCTTTGTGTAATTACTGGATCTATATAAATATTAGATATCTGTGTCTGATCACTTTTGTGTAATTACTGGATCTATATAAATATTAGATATATTTGTACGATCACATTTGTGTAATTACTGTATCTATATAAATATTAGATATCTGTGTCTAATCACCTTTATGTAATTACTGTATCTATATAAATATTAGATATATTTGTATGATCACCTTTGTGTAATTACTGTATCTATATAAATATTAGATATCTGTGTCTGATCACCTTTGCGTAATTACTGGATCTATATAAATATTAGATATCTGTGTCTGATCACCTTTGTGTAATCACTGGATCTATATAAATATTAGATATATGTGTCTGATCACCTTTGTGTAATTACTGGATCTATATAAATATTAGATATCTGTGTCTGATCACCTTTGTGTAATTACTGGATCTATATAAATATTAGATATCTGTGTCTGATCACCTTTGTGTAATTACTGTTTCTATACAAATATTAGATATATTTGTACGATCACCTTTGTGTAATTACTGGATCTATATAAATATTAGATATCTGTGTCTGATCACCTTTGTGTAATTACTGGATCTATATAAATATTAGATATCTGTGTCTGATCAACTTTGTGTAATTACTGGATCTATATAAATATTTGATATCTGTGTCTGATCAACTTTGTGTAATTACTGGATCTATATAAATATTAGATATCTGTGTCTGATCACCTTTGTGTAATTACTGGATCTATATAAATATTAGATATCTGTGTCTGATCACCTTTGTGTAATTACTGGATCTATATAAATATTAGATATCTGTGTCTGATCACTTTTGTGTAATTACTGGATCTATATAAATATTAGATATATTTGTACGATCACCTTTTTGTAATTACTGTATCTATATAAATATTAGATATCTGTGTCTAATCACCTTTATGTAATTACTGTATCTATATAAATATTAGATATATTTGTATGATCACCTTTGTGTAATTACTGTATATATATAAATATTAGATATCTGTGTCTGATCACCTTTGCGTAATTACTGGATCTATATAAATATTAGATATCTGTGTCTGATCACCTTTGTGTAATCACTGGATCTATATAAATATTAGATATCTGTGTCTGATCACCTTTGTGTAATTACTGGATCTATATAAATATTAGATATCTGTGTCTGATCACCTTTGTGTAATTACTGGATCTATATAAATATTAGATATCTGTGTCTGATCACCTTTATGTAATTACTGTTTCTATACAAATATTAGATATATTTGTACGATCACCTTTGTGTAATTACTGGATCTATATAAATATTAGATATCTGTGTCTGATCACCTTTGTGTAATTACTGGATCTATATAAATATTAGATATCTGTGTCTGATCACCTTTGTGTAATTACTGGATCTATATAAATATTTGATATCTGTGTCTGATCAACTTTGTGTAATTACTGGATCTATATAAATATTAGATATCTGTGTCTGATCACCTTTGTGTAATTACTGGATCTATATAAATATTAGATATCTGTGTCTGATCACCTTTGTGTAATTACTGGATCTATATAAATATTAGATATATTTGTACGATCACCTTTGTGTAATTACTGGATCTATATAAATATTAGATATCTGTGTCTGATCACCTTTGTGTAATTACTGGATCTATATAAATATTAGATATATTTGTATGATCACCTTTGTGTAATTACTGGATCTATATAAATATTAGATATATTTGTACGATCACCTTTGTGTAATTACTGTATCTATAAAAATATTAGATATCTGTGTCTGATCACCTTTGTGTAATTACTGGATCTATATAAATATTAGATATCTGTGTCTAATCACCTTTATGTAATTACTGTATCTATATAAATATTAGATATATTTGTACGATCACGTTTGTGTAATTACTGGATCTATATAAATATTAGATATCTGTGTCTGATCACCTTTGTGTAATTACTGTATCTGTATAAATATTAGATATCTGTGTATGATCACCTTTGTGTAATCACTGTATCTATATAAATATTAGATATCTGTGTCTGATCACCTTTATATAATCACTGTATCTATATAAATATTAGATATCTGTGTCTGATCACCTTTGTGTAATTACTGTATCTATATAAATATTAGATATCTGTGTATGATCACCTTTGTGTAATCACTGGATCTATATAAATATCAGATATCTCTGTCTGATCACCTTTGTGTAATCACTGGATCTATATAAATATTAGATATCTGTGTCTGATCACCTTTGTGTAATTACTGTTTCTATATAAATATTAGATATATTTGTACAATCACCTTTGTGTAATTACTGTATCTATATAAATATTAGATATATTTGTACGATCACCTTTGTGTAATTACTGTATCTATATAAATATTAGATATATTTGTACGATCACCTTTGTGTAATTACTGTATCTATATAAGTATTAGATATATTTGTACGATCACCTTTGTGTAATTACTATATCTATATAAATATTAGATATCTTTGTACGATCACCTTTGTGTAATTACTGGATCTATATAAATATTAGATATCTGTGTCTGATCACCTTTGTATAATTACTGTATCTATATAAATATTAGATATCTGTGTCTGATCACCTTTGTGTAATTACTGTATCTATATAAATATTAGATATCTGTGTCTGATCACCTTTGTGTTATTACTGGATCTATATAAATATTAGATATCTGTGTCTGATCACCTTTGTGTAATTACTGTATCTATATAAATATTAGATATATGTGTCTGATCACCTTTGTGTAATTACTGGATCTATATAAATATTAGATATCTGTGTCTGATCACCTTTGTGTAATTACTGGATCTATATAAATATTAGATATCTGTGTCTGATCACCTTTGTGTAATTACTGGATCTATATAAATATTAGATATCTGTGTCTGATCACCTTTGTGTAATTACTGGATCTATATAAATATTAGATATCTGTGTCTGATCACCTTTGTGTAATTACTGGATCTATATAAATATTAGATATCTGTGTCTGATCACCTTTGTGTAATTACTGGATCTATATAAATATTAGATATCTGTGTCTGATCACCTTTGTGTAATTACTGGATCTATATAAATATTAGATATCTGTGTCTGATCACCTTTGTGTAATTACTGTATCTATATAAATATTAGATATCTGTGTCTGATCACCTTTGTGTAATTACTGTATCTATATAAATATTAGATATCTGTGTCTGATCACCTTTGTGTAATTACTGCATCTATATAAATATTAGATATCTGTGTCTGATCACCTTTGTGTAATTACTGGATCTATATAAATATTAGATATCTGTGTCTGATCACCTTTGTGTAATTACTGGATCTATATAAATATTATACATCCGTGTCTGATCACCTTTGTGTAATTACTGTATCTATATAAATATTAGATATCTGTGTCTGATCACCTTTGTGTAATTACTGTACAGATGTCTGAGCCTGTAGCTCACTTCATATGTTATTACCACAGAGAGGTGTGAAACTTTAATTCAGACAATTAATAACAGTGTTAAAAAGGCAAAAGCTTCAATGTGCAGAGTGCAGAGTCTTCTCATAAGTCCTTAATAGTTTTATGGCTGTTTATTTTCTTACAAGTACAGAGAATACTGAGCCTGTTAGTACTTCTGCTCCCCACGGACAGAGGGTTAAGGTGAAAAAAAGTCTTGTCTTACTCTCTTAGCATCAGTTCTAACCACAGATTCCCTCTCGGCCTCTTTTCTGCCCTAACGTAATAATGAATAATTTTGTGATGTTAAACCGCAGGGATATGTTCCCGGCAGCAATGCTTATTTTACCTCAACAAAATGCCTTTACTGGTGATCTCTGGTGCTTTTTTTATTTCACATTTCTGCTAATGGGGAAAATATGTTTATTTTCTTTTTTTTTTTTCTTTCTTTTTTTAAAGACTAATAATTTTCAATAATATTTTCTGAGTTGAATCCTTTTTATTCGGGGCCAAATATGAATTCATAATAGTCTAATATATCTCTCTATTAAATTAATGTTACAGTAATTCATTAGAGTACCAGAAATTTTCCTAAAACTGTAATTTACACCTCTATTTTACAGTGGTGCTATTAATAAAAATTAATAATAATAATAATAATAATAATAATAAATTAAGCTCAGATTATTAATAACTACAGATGCTGTAATTTATAGCACTTTCTCAGAAGTTTAAATAATAAAAAAGAAAAGTACTTTATATTAATTTTTTGGATTTCATGTACAGTACTGCTTTGTATGATATATGTAGTGATAGTTCATTACATAAAGATTGTGAAATAAATTTTATGGATCATGGTTTTATTGCCTGCTAGATGCCAGTTCACAGAATATACTAGATTTTGCTCAGTTTTTCCTATGTGTCCCCCCACAAAAAGTGTATTATTAGTAGGTATGTTTTAGACATGTTTAGCAAATTTTGATGACAGAATGTTTTATGCATAAAAAAATCTATAGGGAAGATAATTTGTGAACACATTTTAACTGTGTATAAGAAGACACACTTTGTCCATGTGTATGAATTAAGAAATGGAGAACTACTTGGATATGAAACAGTGCTCCTTTAGTAAAAATAAATAAATGTAAAAGAAACAGATTATGAGAAAAAAGCAAACATATTACTTGTTTTCTTGCAAAATGAACTCTTAGAAATGTTTAGTGTAGCCCCTGCTATTAGGGAGCTAAGACAGATGACATGCTGAGAACTTCAGTTACATTCTACCTCCTCTGAGCATGGGCAAGAACCTGACTTCCTGTTTCTCTAGCGTTCACTGAATAGTAAACAAGCTCATATTACTCTAGAAGACTTATGGCATCAAGTTAGATATGCTTTCCTGTAGAGATCCAAACCCCTTGTAGAACTGTGGTAGGGAGTAATGGACCCTGCACAAATTAAGTTTACAAAAATAAATAACAGGTAAAATCCTTTTAAAAAGACAAATAATAAATATTGCAATGATTTCTTTTATGTATAACCCCCCTGTTTAGTGTTTTTTATTGCAACAAGGAACTAATCCCCAATGGTATACCTCTTCATATATTAACTTTATAACCCCACAACCCCCAACAGTAATCTAACGTCCCCTATTAACACCCTCACCCCCAACAGTAATCTAACTTCCCTATTAACCCCCTCACCCCAACAGTAATCTAACTTCCCCTATTAACCCCCTCACCCCCAAAAGTAATGTCACTTCAGCTATTAACCCCCTCACCTCCAACAGTAATCTAACTTCCTTATTAACCCCTCACCCCAACAGTAATCTAACTTCTCCTATGAACCCCCTCACCCCCAACAGTAATCTAACTTCCCCTATTAACCCCCTCACCACCAACAGTAATCTAACTTCCCCTATTAACCCCCTTACCCCAACAGTAATCTAACTTCCCCTATTAACCCCCTCACCCCCAACAGTAATCTAACTTCCTTATTAACCCCTCACCCCCAACAGTAATCTAACTTCCCCTATTAACCCCTTCACCCTCAACAGTAATCTAACTTCCCCTATTAACCTCCTCACCCTCAACAGTAAAAAAATACCCTACGCTATTAACCACTAACCACCACAACATTGCTATTAACCAGCTAAGAGCTAGTGGTGTATTAATTATTTAACCACTAAAAACCCTGATGCAAAAAAAAAACTTTTTATTATTCACCTGTAAATCGCCAGACCACCAAAAATCCTTTGCTATTAACCCCTAAACCACCAGACCTACATAAATAAAAATCCTCATTGGTTAACCCCTGAATCATCAGAACCCATCAATAAAAATCCCCAACTATTAACCGCTAAAGCATCAGACCCACATCAATAAAAAATGCCCTGCTATAAATCCCTAAACACCCAGACCTCATGAATAAAATGTTCCCCCTTCTATTAACCCCTAATCCATTAGATCATGATAGCTAAATATCTCCCTTATATTAACCCCTAAACCACCAGATTCCCATGGTTAAAAATGTTCCCTGCTATTAACTCTTTATCTGTTGATCACCACCCTACACAAGAATCCCCCCAAACTGACCCATACCCTAAAACCTCACCATAGACCAAACTCACCCTTAAGCTAAGACTCCCCAGATCCCTAAGTTTTCAAAAAAAAGTAATTGTTAAAATTTACTATTTAAAAATAAAATTTCCCTAAAAACATAAACACTTAATTTTAAATATCTGAAGTCTTTGTAATCTAGTGCAGCACGGTGCCCTCTTTATACAGTACTTTGCCATTTTCTGCCTCTTTTTTGGCCTTTTAAAGCTTTCTCACAAGAGAACCTGCAGTCCGTATTTAAGGAGCAGTGGTCACCAGACCGCTGCTTTACTAACCTTTCGCCACCTCTTAGGTGGCAAATTTCAATCTCCCCGGTCTCGTACGACCAGGGAGATTGACAGCTCTTGTGTGATTGGCTGTGCACAGGCAGGGTGGCACGCAAGCGCAAAATAGTGCTTGTGTGCAATGCTGAATTACGGCAGCGGAATTCAGTCCACCAGAGGCTAGCTGCGGCGGACAGGGGCGCATATGTGTGCCCCTGTCCACCGCAGCTTGATAAATCGACCCCTAAATACACAGTCTCTGCTCACAGGCTGTATCCTCAGTCCGATCCCAACTCGCAGAATGTTACCCACTCTTCTGTGCGGCAAGTTTTATACAGTCTTTTGGATTTCCATGACTGACTGTTCCCTTATACCTGTGTTCAGGCTGTAAGTATATCCTTCTCTCTGCTCTCTAAACGTGTTTTGTCTGTTCCCGGACAGAGTTTCTCAACAGGAAATGAGCATATAGACAACGCTAACCGGAAAACATTTAAATTTGCCGGGCATATATTTTACTCCGCCCGGCTCTATTTTGGCTTCCTGTTATTGGTCCATCTTTATTATTATAATAGTTTATAATTACAATGATCGTTGGCCTAAACGGTTTGGTAATAACATGTCCAACATAAATATTTCCTTTCCTTTATCTCTATGTTTACACTTTGCCGTCATTATTCACAAACCTCCTTTTAAAGACATCCATCATTTGACTTATTTAAAAAATACTATAATCAATTACAAAAGCATTACACAAAAAAACAACATTTGTATACAGCATTATAATTGATTGCAATTACAGCATAAACGTTTGTATATCTATATTGATATTCAACCCTTCTGGGGACATGCTTTCTAATATATGAGTTCATTTTGTCTCTGCCTTCCTTTATTTCATAAGACGGTTGCCTTTGCTACTGTCTATAGCAATATGTTCTAAGACCTTAAACCTAATACCTTTGCTACTACACTTATGTTTGACTTTGCAGTGTTGGGACACACGATGGGGCATATTTATCAAGATCCGTATGGATCTCTGAGCTCTGAGGCGGCGGACAGAAATCGGCAGAAGTCAACCCGATCGAATAAGATCGAGTTGATTGACACCCCCTGCTAGCGGCCAAATCTGCAGGGGGCGGCATTGCACCAGCAGTTCACCAGACTGCTGGTGCAATGGTAAATGCCAAGAGCGTATGTTGTCGGCATTTGACGATGTGCAGTGGACATGATCCGCAATATCGGATCATGTCCGCTCGCACATTAATAAATAGGCCCCTATGACTATATGTATTTTTTATATTAGTGAGAAGTTCATATACCCTACGTTTTATTTTTCGCTTCTTACGACCTATGTAAATACTTTCACACACACAGGTCAACTGATAAACCACAGAAGTGGAGTTACATGTAGTGCTACATTTTATTTTAAACTCCATTGTGCTGTTCCAATTAGTTGTTAACTCTGTTTTGGTATCAATTAGGGCCCACATGCAACAACCTTTCCTCCCACATTTATATGTATCACATTTTAAAGGCAATCAATTTGATCCTTCTGTTGCTTTGTTATATTTTACTCATTTCAATCTTGATGTTGATATTATACTCTAAATGGGGCTGATTTATCAAAGCGTCAATCTCTGTACATTCGCTGGCGTCAATACGCTCGCCAAACATCACTAGACATTGCTGCCGCAAATCTACATACGAAGCCCTTATTTATTAAAACTCTGTCAAAAACACGCGTGTCAAGTACAGAGCGATGAACATCGGACTGTTGATAAATAAGAGTCATCGATGTCGCAGATATTCTGGTTTTTTAGACTTTATACCATTTCATTACTGTCCATGAACAAGCACATTCTCTAAAGCTAATCTTTTATTTTTCATCTGTTAAAGGGACAGTCAACACCAGAATTTTTGTTGTTTTAAAAGATAGATAATCCCTTAATTACCCTTTCCCCAGTGTTGCATAACCAACACAGTTATAATTATACACATTTTACCTCTGTAATAATCTTGTATCTAAGCCTCTGCAGACTGCCCCCTTATTTCAGTTCTTTTGACAGACTTGCAGTTTAGCAAATCAGTGCTCACTCATCGGTAAATTCACATGCATATGCTCAATGTTATCTATATGAAACACATGAACTAATGCCTTCTAGTGGTGAAAAACTGTCAAAATTCATTTAGATTAGAAGCGGCCTTCAAGGTCTAAGAAATTAGCATATGATCCTCCTAGGTTTAGCTTTCAACTAAGAAAACCAAGAGAACAAAGCAAAATTGATGATTTAAGTAAATTGGAAAGTTAATTAAAATTACATGCCCTATTTGAATCATGAAAGTTTTTTTTTTTTTACTTGACTGTACCTTTAATGTCTAAGAAATAGCTAGATTTATACCTGAACAAACTATAATATCTCATAGATAGTTATTTTCTATGTATTTGTTATACAAAAAACTGATATATGATATTTTCACATAAATTAATGTGTATTTGTATTTCTACAAATCATGATATGCCTATTTCATGTTTTTTTTGTTTTTTTAAATGATTATTAATGATCAAATGTGTACGTTGTCCATATTTACATGTCCATAAATTGCTTTTTTGTTCTAAACAATGTTGTCTTTCATATCTTTGTGTTTATTTATACCACTATATGTATATAGCGTAAATATATAATTATTCTGAGCAAGAATAATTGTGAATATAACATGTAATAAGGGTATCATATGTATTTATTTGCAATCAATGGATATTTTAAGAGCTGGGTCAGTTTTCTCTCTGCACCTGTGTAACCCCTCCTGATTGCAGTCTAGTTTTAAACACCACCCCTACACAGGTTTTATAAAATAGGCTAGCATATAAGATAACATTTCTTAATGAAAATGAAATTCAAGAGAAGAAAGAAGAACACTGAAAATAGCATGACAGTAAAGAGGTGATTTCAATTTCTGCTGTATCTGATTCATGACAGTTTAATGTTAGGTAGACTATCCCTTTGAACTATCAATTTAAGATTATATTGAATCAAACAGCATTCGATTTTTAAAATCATTGTCTAAAATATTACACTGTGTGTCCTAATGTCATCATCAATGTTTAACTTTAAAACTAATTTCACATATACACACTTTCAAACTATAATGTACAATGTAACAAATGGCACTTACAAGTTCTCATGAGTGATCAATGATACTTGATCAATTATAGAGCAATTTGATTTGTTAGTGATAGTATAAAATGTATATTTCAATCAGATTGGCTGATGTCATAAATCATGTGATTAGGCATATCCCAATCAAAGGTGGTGGAAAACTTCACTAGTTTCTGTAAAATTTGGTGTGAAAAGTGTTGCGTTAAATTTGGTGCGAAGTGGAGAGTGGGACTTGTATTACATACGTTAAACTTAGTGCAAATAGATTTATCCAAAAAAGGAAGTTAGCTATATTATGTAATGTATTTCATTTTTATCCCTATAGCTACTAGAGCACCCAATTTGAAGCAATGCTTTGTACCAAATTTGAAGCAATAATATTGTCCCCTTGCTTTATAATGAGAGACAAAGATGTAACATAA
Source organism: Bombina bombina (assembly GCF_027579735.1). Classification (NCBI taxonomy): domain Eukaryota; kingdom Metazoa; phylum Chordata; class Amphibia; order Anura; family Bombinatoridae; genus Bombina; species Bombina bombina. The sequence continues at coordinate 280,603,933 of NC_069506.1, read as the reverse complement.
TCCATAAGTACTTTTATTATGTAATATGCTTATATGCTTCATTCTCTTGCAGCATCGAACATAACCTTTTTATGTTTTCAGACTCCCATTGATTCCCCATTGATTTCTATGGCATTCGCAGCCTCAAGGGTGGCGGTTTGAACAATAGGTATGCTGCGTCGCAATAGTCGCAATCGTACCTGTTGAATGTTTGATAAATTGGGAAGAGGGTCAAATAGCGTTGAATGTGAATTTGAAACATCTGGAATGACGCAAGCATCGATCTGTGTCGGATTGATATCATGGGAGCATATATTACGTCACACATTTCAACATTTAACTATCTTGATGCTTTGTTAACTACGGTGGATCAACTTTGTATCTAATTTGATGCAAGATTCCAGCGTATTATCAGTTGAAGCTTTGATAAATCGGTCCCAATGTCTCTATTTTTCTTAAAGACAATACTGGGTGTATGTCCTACAAGGCCTTGGCAAGTGGTCCATTTCATTAGTCCACAAAGCATTTTCCCAGTAGCATTGTGGAGTGTCAAGGTGGTCTTTGGCAAACTTCAGGTGCACAGGAATGTTTTTTGGGGAAAGCAACGTCTTTCTTTGTGGTGTCCTGTCTTTTCAGTGTTTTCCGTATAGTAGACTCATAAAAAGAGATGTTAACCAGTTCCAATGGGTTCTTTGTTACCTCATTGAGAATTGTGCAGTGTGCCCTTTGAGTCATCTTGGCTAGATGGCCACTTCTACAGGGAGTAGCCACAGTACTAAATCGTCTTCATTTATGGACAATTTGTCTAACCGTGGACAGATGAATATCTAAGCTCTTTGAGATAACTTTGTAACCCTTTCCAGCTTTATGCAACACAACAATTCTTGATCACAGGTCTTCTGAGAGCTCTTTTTTTGTGAGGCATGGTTCACATCAACACATGCATTTTGTGAATTGCAAACTCAAAATGTTTGAGTGGTTTTTATAAGTCAAAGTAGCTCTAACCCATACCTCCAATCTCGTTTCATTAATTGGACACCAGGTTTGCCAAGTTCCAGATCTAATTAGCTTTTGTTGAGGTCATTAGCTTAGGATTTCACATACTTTTTCCAACTTATACTATGAATATTTGAATATGTACAAGAACAGTACAATAATGTGTGTGTAATTAGTTAAAACAGATTGTGTTTGTTAATATCAATCCAGATCTTAAGACAAATGTATACATAAATGCAGTTATTTCTAAAGGGCAACCCTTTTAAAACCTTTTTATTAATATTAAGCTGATATTTTTAATAAAAAGTGTATATATGAGTTTAATACTTTAATTTAATATGTTAAACTTTACTTTACTTCAGGTCATGCTAAATATTCAATTGTGGTTTTGGCTTGAGCTCAAGTGCAACCTATAACTTTCAACTTGTAATATAAGCATTATTTATTGCAGTTGCGATATCCAATGAAAGTATTGGTTGTGCGATGCCGGCCCCGCTAACCCTTCACTGGAAAATGGGATTTACCATAGACTTGTAAGTTGTGCGCTAATGATATCGCAGTCCAGTAATATTGCTTATTATGACCCTCGCTATCATTAGTGTGCCACTTGTTATCTTTCTAGATAGCTGTCATGTATATACAGACAATTATACTTAAAGGGACAGTAAACACCAGAATTGTTTTTGTTTAAAAAGGTAGATAATCCCTTTATTACCCATTCCCCAATTTTGCATAACCAACACAGTTATAATAATATACTTTTTACCTCTGTGATTACCTTGTATTTATGCCTCTGCAAACTGCCCCCTTATTTCAGTTTTTTTGACAGACTTGCATTTTTATCCAATCAGTGCTTACTCCTAGGAGCTTCACGTGCCTGAGCTCAATGTTATCTATATGAAACACGTGAACTAATGCCCTCTAGTGGTGAAAAACTGTCAAAATGCTTTCAGATTAGAGGCAGTCTTCAAGGTCTAAGAAATTAGCACATGAACCTCCTAGATTCAGCTTTCAACTAAGAATACCAAGAGAACAAAGCAAAATTGGTAATACAAGTAAATTGGAAAGTTGTTTAAAATTACAAGCCCTATTTAAATCATGAAAGATTTTTTTTTTACTTTACTGTCCCTTTAAGTAATCATAGACTTGTAATATCGCTGCCATATATAGACAGACAATTGTATATAAGTGATAAGGGAACATGTCCCATTCTGAGACCTTTCCTCTAGACTTACTGTCTCATTATATTGTTATTGCAATTATAGAGAACCTAGACATATTGCATAAGCTTCCCCTTGTATAATTAGACTTCATTACACCTCAGTAGCTTAATGCTGCCCATCTCTTGCCAAACTCCGGAGGAGCCTATTTGCCTGATAAGGCAGATGGGAACAAGTGAGGTCATTGGTCAGTTTAGTTGCTCGGTTTCTACAAACTGACAGCTTTTTCTCTACTTAATGTTGTGGTTTAAAAGCCACTTGATCTGGGCTTTAAGCATCATTTCCTTCCTTTAAGAGTCAGTGAACTGAAAACAACAAAACAAAACAAAAAACTCTGAACACCACAGCCAGACAAAAGGGTACCCGGGGGCCTTTGCTATGAATTTTTGTTGAATAAGTAACTGCCCTCAGAGTAAGACTGGCTGCAATGGGGTTATTGTTAGTTTAAGTCATTTTGCACGGTTCACTTGCTATCTGAGAGGGTTTTGTATTCAGCCTGGCTTTTCTAACAAGCCCCTTGCTCTGGGCAGCTTGGCACTAAGGGGCTCTCACAATAGGGTCTTTCAGAGCTTTGAGTCTAAGGAGCACTTGTCTTTCCACAACATTCAAACTGTGGATTTCACTTGAGATGAAGTTAATGATTTTCATTAACCGTCGTGCAAGGTTATGGTATGAAAAAGAGTGTCACAGTTCCCTTGAAATCTGCATAGTGACGTGTTATTATCATTAGATAGCAGTGCATGATTAGATTTCACTTGAATTGATTTTTACTTGTAATATTATCCAATCACTGCTCACAAAATCAGTTCCCTTCTTGTTTGTTCTGCTCAGATCTTGGTAACTATAAGGTGCCAAACTGAGAGATGTGACATCTGGGAGAAGTGAATAGATTCAGTCATTTAAAGGTGTCAAACTGATAGAGATCATTCACACGTCTAGTGACCAGGATCCGCAACTTAGGAAGAGTCAGACGTGCACCCAAACACACAATCACCCACGCAAACAAACGCGTGCGCGCACCTTCACCCACCAAGTACATGCACATGCACCCACCCAAACACACACACGTATGTGCACATTCACCCACCAAGTACATGCACATGCACATGCACCCACCCAAACACACACACGTATGTGCACATTCACCCACCAAAATGTACGCACATGCACCCACCCAAACACACACGTGTACGTGCACATTCACCAACACAAAGAAAGGCGTGCACGCACCGAAATGCATGCACATGCACCCACCCAAACACACACGCATACGTGCACATTCTCTCACTGAAATGCATGCACCCACCCAAACACACACGCGTACGTGCACATTTTCTCACTGAAATGCATGCACCCACCAAAACACACACACGTACGTGCACATTCACCCACACAGACAAACGCGTGCGTGCACATTCACCCACTGAAACACACGCACATGCACCCACACAAACACACACCTGTATGTGCACATTAATCAAA